>NC_025998.2:78018653-78118085 GCF_000442705.2 Elaeis guineensis
AACAGGCACCGCTCCATTTCTCGCAAACAGACTCCACGTGGCATGTCCCGCTGATGGCCATAATTCCACTCCACTACTCTCCACAACTAATTTCTCCTGACCTCGCGTGGCCCACGACGAGGTGGTTACAAACAATCGCTATCAATCCGTTGCTCCCCCTGCCTATAAAAAGGGATCCAGATACGTTATCTATAAGCTCTATTTTTTATCCAAAACTCTGCTAAAATTTTTGTTCAAGCACTCCATTTTGTTTGAGGCAGAGAACTGACTTGAGCATCGGAGGGTCTTGCCGGAGCAACCCCACCTCCGGTTTAGACTTCTTTTGCAGGTCCCGACGGCGACCGCGACTCCCTCAACTCCAGCTTCTCCGACGCAAGCAGATTTTTACACCAATAGGATTGGCATTAGAAGAAGGCTGCCGTGTCTTCGCAGTACCCTTGTTCTTAAAGGAGCGCTCAACGAGACCGCCTCTGGTCATCTTCTCCGACACCTACTCCTCCTTCCCCCCACTGGATCCTCGCCCGATGCCTTCTCGCGAAGCATCCACACGGTGACTCGTGGCCTCTGTGGCCAGATCTCAGGCTCTGGCCTCGCCTCCAGTTTCCCAAGCCCCGCATCCTCCAACAGCGGTGGCCGACAGGGAGCGGTCGGACAATCGGCCTTCGACGGATTTCGCCAACACCATCTCAGGAGGATCTCGGCAGGAAGCAACCAACGTGCTGGCCGTACCCCCCAAGCGATAAAGGATTAAGGAGCCCATAACTTTTACTGAAGAAGACGCTCAGGGAGTCCAATTCCCTCATAACGATGCGGTTGTGGTTTCCTTGAATATAGCGGACTACGACGTCCGCCGCATTCTTGTCGACAATGAAAGTTTGGCCGACATTTTGTTCTACGATACCTTTTTGAGAATGTCCATCCTTGACGGCCATTTGAGGCCGATTACCTCCCCTCTAGTAGGGTTTACTGGAGATGCTATCCCGATGGAGGGAATGGTGACTCTGACTGTAGCTGCGGGTCGATATCCAAGACAATCCAGAGCTCTGGTAAATTTTCTGGTGGTAAAGGCGCCGTCAACCTACAACAGAATCCTCGGACGACCTAGCCTCAATGCTCTCCAAGCCGTCGTGTCAACCTACCATTTGAAGCTGAAATTCCCTACCAACCAGGGGATCAGAGAGGTCCGAGGAGACCAAGCCCTGGCCAGACACTGCTACAACATAGCCTTGCAAAGAAGCGACCAATCCGACCTCTGTCCAGTTGATGGGCTGGATGCTCGCGACGACCTCACTGAAGAGAGGGGCGATCCAATTGAAGATTTGGTATCGATCCCTCTGAACGACGGGAATGCGAAACATGTGGCGATGATCGGCTCCAATCTGGGGGAAGAAGTGTGGATGCGTCTCATCGATTTTCTGCGAAAGAATGCGGACGTCTTCGCTTAAGTTTCGACGGACATGCCGGGGATCGACACGAAAGTCATGGAGCACCGCTTGGCCGTTGATCCCAAGCATCGACCAACGAAAGAAAAAATCCGAAGTCATACACCAGAGAGGCAGAAGGCGATAGCCGAGGAAGTGGACAAACTCCTTAAGGCCGGATTCATTAGGGAAGTCAACTATCCTGATTGGATTTTCAATGTTGTCCTAGTCAAAAAAGCAAACGGCAAGTGGAGGATGTGCATAGACTTCAAAAAGCTGAATAAGGCCTGCCCCAAGGACAGCTACTCCCTGCCCAGAATTGATCAACTGGTGGATGCGACCTCGGGCCATGAGCTCCTCACCTTCATGGATACATTCTCCGGCTATAATCAAATCAGGATGGCACCGGAAGACGAAGAAAAGACTGCTTTCATTACCAACCGTGGCCTTTACTGTTACAGGGTCATGCCTTTCGGCCTAAAAAATGCAGGTGCAACTTACCAGCGGTTGGTGAACAAAATCTTCAAGGAGCAGATCGGCCGCAACCTGGAGGTCTACGTGGACGATATGCTCGTAAAAAGTAAATCCTCCATGAACCACGTCGCCGACCTCGAAGAGACCTTCAGCACCCTTCGAAAATATAAAATGAAGCTGAACCCAACTAAATGCGCTTTCGGAGTGACCTCAGGAAAGTTTCTGGGCTTTATGGTATCGGGGTGCAGAATTGAGGCCAATCCGGAGAAAATTCGTGCCATCCAGGGTGCTTACCCCAAGGTCGGTAAAAGAGGTTCAGTGCCTTACAGGGAGAGTAGCAGCCCTGAATCGCTTTGTCGCGAGGTCAGCCGAACGGTGCTTACCCTTTTTTCAAACTCTCAAGCAGTCGAAGAACTTCTGTTGGACCTCTGAGTGCCAGCAGGCGTTCGAAGAACTAAGGAGCTGCCTCGGCTCATCCCAGCTGTTGGCAAAGCCAGAGCCTGGAGAGGAACTATTTTTGTACCTGGCAGTCTCTCCCATGGCCCTTGCGGCAGTCCTTGTCAAAGAAGAAGTAAAAGTCCAACGACCGATCTACTACGTCAGTCGTGCGTTGAGAGACGCCGAGACCAGGTATACCAAATTAGAAAAACTGACTTACGCCTTGTTGATTGCAGCCAGGAGGCTCCGACCCTACTTTCAAGGGCACACCGTAACGCTGCTCACCGACCAACCGATCAAAGCGATTCTGCACCGGGCAGATGCCTTCGGGAGGATGGCAAAATGAGTGATCGAGCTCACAGAATTCGACATCAACTATCAACCCAAGCCAGCAGTGAAGGCCCAGATATTGACAGATTTCATAGTGGAGTGTACCATCCTAGAGGAGGCCGAACCTGAACAATGCGAAATTGACGGCCTGAAATCCTGACCGAACTCCCCAAAAGAAGAGGCAGACCCCTCTGGTTGCCTTTGGGCCCTCTACGTGGATGGGTCTTCTAATATGTCAGACGCAGGCGTGGGCCTGATCTTGATCAGTCCAGAGGGAGTCATCGCGAAGTACGCTCTACGCTTCAAGTTCTCCACGACAAACAATGGAGCAGAATATTAAGCTCTGATCGCAGGACTGAGGATTGCCAAAGAGCTGGAGATAGATCGGCTCCAGGTCCACAGTGACTCTCAACTAGTAGTGGGACAAGTCAATGAAAGCTACGAAGCACGGGAGGACAGCATGGCTAAATACCTTGAAAAGGTAAAGGAGCTCGTCCCTGCCTTCAGCAGCTTCAACATCAGACAGATTCTGAGGTTGGAAAATATCAGGGCCGACCTTTTCTCCAAGCTGGCAATGCTGGCTCCGGCCGAATTGCCCAAGGGTGTTCTCTTTGAAGTTCTAAAGTACCTGAGTATGGAAGAATTGTGGCCCGTGATAGAAATTGACCATGAGCCCAGCTGGATCGACTCACTGATAACTTATCTCAGAGATGGGGTTCTCCCCCAGGATGCAAAAGAAGCTCGAAAGCTCAGAAATCAAGCCTCCTGATACATCCTTTATGAAAGAAAGTTGTACAAGAGATCATACTCTTTGCCCCTTTTGAAATATCTCCGGCCTTCGGAAGCTGACTACGCCTTGTGGGAGGTGCATGAAGGAATCTGTGGAAACCATTTGGGGGCTAGATCTTTATCCCACAAGTTGCTCCGCCAAGGATATTACTGGCCGATAATGCATCACGACTCGATTAAATATGTCAGAAGGTGTGATCAATGCCAGAGATATGCCAATATCCAGAGACAGCCCGCCACCGAGCTTACACCCTTGAGTGCCCCATGGCCTTTCACGCAATGCAGGATGGACATCCTTGGACCCTTTTCCATGGCGTCGGGGCAGAGGAAGTTCCTCCTTGTAGCGATCGACTACTTCACCAAATGGGTTGAAGTCGAACCACTAGCAAAAATCACAGAAGCAAAAGTGCAAGACTTTGTTTGGAAGTCAATCATATGTAGGTTCGGTCTGCCCAAGACCCTAATCACTGATAATGGGCGGCAATTCGCAGGAGCAAGATTCACCAAATTTTGTGAAGATCTAAACATCTCCCACAACTTCACATCTATAGCCCATCCTCAGGCAAACGGCGAAGCTGAGGTGACTAACAGAACCCTTCTGCAGGGGATCAAGATAAGGCTTGAAAAGGTGAAGGGAACCTGGGCGGACGAACTTTATCATGTGTTGTGGGCGTATTGAACTACCCAAAGACTGCCCACAGGGGAGACCCCCTTTGCTTTAGCCTTCGGAACGGAGGCCATCATCCCAATTGAGCTTAAACTCCCATCGGCACGAGTCGTGGCATTCGACGAACATCAAAATTTGCAAGGTCTTAAAGCCAACCTCGACTTGCTGGAAGAAAGGCGAGAGGTAGCTCAAGTTCGAATGGCAGCCTACAGACAGAAAGTCGCTCGCTATTACAACTCCCGGGTCAAGAACAAAGTCTTTAGAGCAAGAGATCTAGTGCTCCGACGGACCGTTGTCTCGCAACCTCAGGATCGAGGGAAACTCGCCCCAAACTGGGAAGGCCCGTATGAGGTCAAAGAAGTAGTCCGGTCCGAAACTTATTATCTCAAGGAGCTCGGAGGAGCGGACCTCCCGCGACCATGGAGCTCGAAAAACTTATGAATGTATTACCAATAACTTTATTTTAAATAAAAGTTGTTGTTGCTCCTAGATTGATTTTGATGATTACAAAGCAGATTGAAGGGATACAATATTTTAAAATGAAAAAGTCCTTATGCTCTTCAAGGGCAAAATCATAATTTCACTAAAATCCTGATTTGATAGTACCATTTGGTAGAACAAATGATTTGAAATCTATTGGTGAAAATTTCATTGTATTTGGACTTATATTTTTGAAGTTATGAAGGTTTGAAGTGCATGAGTCGACTCATGAGTCAACTCATGGCACTGTGAGCTGATTGGCACGCAAAAATTCTCCTTGGCACGCTAGTTTTCTGGCTTGGCACGACCTGTGAGTCACTCATGAGTCGACCCACAAGGCATGAGTCGACTCATGAGTCGACCCCTGCTAATTTGAGCCAAGAAATTCCAGAAAAGCATTCTCTGGTTTTTGCAACAGAGGTCGACTCATGAGTCGACCCCTGAAGCATGAGTCGACTCATGAGTCGACCCCTGCGACGGGAAATGTCAGCAACGGCTATTTTTTTGCCCGTTTTAATTGCCATTTATGCTTCCTAAAAATCCTCTAACGGCTCTTTATCTGCCTAAATTGTTTTCTCTTGCTTCTAATGCTACAAAATGCTTAAATGATGAAAGAAATTGCAGATTAAATAGCGGATCAAACGTGAAATCAAATGCAAAGAGAAAGAGAGGAAAAAGAGAAGAACAGAAGAGAGGATCCGAAATTTGCAAGAAAAAGCCTGAGATCAACGAAATATCCATAGAGAAAAAGAGAGAGGATCCACAATATACCAGAGAGATTGTGAAAGAGAAAAGGAAGATCTTTCAAGGAGAGAATTCTTCACGCCTATCGTTTCAACCTTGATCTAGAGATCGTTCAAAGCTTTCAAGAGATCTTCAATCAACAATCAACCTCTTCTCAAGCGTTCAACCGTTCATTCATCTTGAGAAAATCTGAAAAAGGGGTTCTTCATTTGAGTAAAGCTTTTATTGTTATATTTGCTCATTTAAGGAGCTGTTATTGTATTCATCTGTGCTCTAAATATTCTTACTCTTTGTGAGTTTTTGCTCTTGTTTTTGGAGGATTTTCAAAACAAGGAAAGGTTGATCCGAACCTGAAATCGGAGTGTTTTGGGTTTGCTTGTACCCGGGAAACAAGTGTTCTAGCTTGGGATAGCTAGGGTCGGAGTTTCCGACGTCTTGATTCTAGCTTGGGATAGCTAGTTCGAGTTTCCGACGTTTTGTATTCGGGTTGAATACAAAGGATAGTGGATTGAAATTCCCAAGTGGGATCTTGGGGAGTGGATGTAGGTGCAAGGTTAGCACCGAACCACTATAAATCCTTGTGTTTGTGGTGTGCTTTATCGCTTTATCTTATTTCTTTATTATATCCTTGCAATACTACTTTAGGTAATTAATATTGATTTAAAGCCATTGTTTTGTTCTTCATAAGTTATTTGTTGGGCTTAAAATTTTTAGAAACCCAATTCACCCCCCCTCTTGGGTTGCATAGCTGGGCAACAAGTGGTATCAGAGCCAGTGCTCTAGCCCTTCTTTGATCTAACAATCAAAGAGCCAAAGATCTATGGCAACCCATGTTGGAACTTCTCTAGCTGAGGGGCAATCAACAAACCGACCTCCACTTTTCAATGGGTCTAATTACACCTATTGGAAAGCTCGGATAAAGATTTTCATACAAGCACTCGACTATGATATGTGGAGTATCATAGTGAATGGTCCTCACACACCCACCAAGATTATAGATGGTGAGGAGTCAACCAAACCTGAGAAAGAATGGGATGAGGTTGACAAGAAATTGGCACAATTAAATGCCAAAGCTATGAATGTTCTTTATTGTGCACTAGATGCTAGTGAATTTAATCGCATTTCTACTTGTGCATCTGCTAAAGAAATATGGAATAGGTTAGAAGTCACCCATGAGGGAACAAATCAAGTAAAAGAGTCTAAAATAAACATGCTTGTACATAAATATGAATTGTTCAAAATAGAGCATGATGAGTCCATAACTGCTATGTTTACTCGTTTTACTGATATAATCAATGGTTTAAAGAGTCTTGGCAAATCTTATACTAACAGTGAACTTGTAAGGAAGATTCTCAGGTCACTGCCAAGAACTTGGGAAGCCAAGGTGACTGCCATCCAAGAAGCAAAGGACTTGAACACTCTACCTCTAGAAGAGCTTCTTGGATCCTTGATGACTCATGAACTTAGCATGATGCAACATCAAGAGGATGAAATCAAAAAGAAAAGAACCATTGCCCTCAAATCCACAACTTCACCTGATTATGAAACAGATGACTCTGAAGATGAAGATCAGGATGAGGAGATGGCTCTCATCACCCGGAAATTCAAGAAGTTTCTAAGAAAAAGGAAACAGGGGATGAGAAAGAAATTACAAAAGGGGATCAAAGCATAGAAAAGGAGAAAGATCAAACCCCTATATGCTACGAGTGCAAGAAGCCAGGACATTTCAGATCCGAATGTCCTCAATTGAAGAAAGGTCCAAAGAAATTCAAAAAGAAGGCAATGATGGCGACCTGGAGTGCGAGTGATGACTCAAGCTCCGACGAGGAAACCTCAACCGAACAAGCCAATCTGTGCCTGATGGCACATGAAAATGAGGTAACTTCTGAATCCACTAGTGAATTTACTTTTGAAGAATTGCATGAAGCTTTCTATGATTCAATTGATGAATTAAAGAAACTAGGGAAGAAAAACAAAGAGCTGAAATTGGAAAATCAGTCCTTAGTGAAACAAGCTGAAATTCTTTCAATTGAAAAATTCACATTGATTCAAGAAAATCAAAACTTTAAGGATGAAATTAACAGGCTGAAATCTATAGTAGATAAGTTCACCTTAAGTTCAAACAAGCTAAATATGATCCTTGATAATCAGAAAGCTATATATGATAAGGCTGGACTTGGTTATAAACCCCTGAAGAAACAAAAATTTTTGAAGGATATTTATGCAAATTATTCAAGCAAAAAGCCTACAAATATTACTTGTTTTAAATGTGGAAGAATAGGACATAAATCATACACATGTCTTATTAACAAATATGCAAACACAAAGAAAATATGGGTTCTAAAAGGAACCATTCTGACTAACCTGAAAGGACCCAAGAAAGCTTGGGTACCTAAGACAGAAACTTGATCTGTGCTTGCAGGTGTGTCTAGCATCCTAAGAAGGAAACATGAAATGGTATCTTGACAGCGGATGCTCGAGACACATGACTGGTGATGAATCACAATTCATCACGCTTGATGCTAAGGATGGAGGGATGGTCACCTTTGGAGATAATGACAAAGGAAAGATCATCGGGATAGGTAACATTGGTATCACTCCCTCCAAATACATTGAGAATGTTTTACTTGTTAAAGGTTTAAAGCATAACTTACTTAGCATTAGTCAATTCTGTGATAAAGGGTATAAAGTAAGTTTTGAATCATCTGTATGCATTGTGACGAGTCCTATTAACGATGGCATTAAATTTATAGGACATAGGCATGGCAATGTTTATATGGTAGACTTGAATGATTTAACTAAATTAGACATGCAATGCCTAGTTTCCTTAAATGCTAAAATAAATGAGACTAGTTGGCTGTGGCATTGTAGACTTGCACATATTAGCATGCATTCTCTTTCAAAATTAATCAAAAAGGATTTAGTTCTCGGTTTGCCAAAATTGAATTTTGAAAAGGATAGAATTTGTGATGCATGCCAATTAGGTAAACAAACTAGAGTATCATTTAAATCCAAAAATACTATTTCAACTTCTAGACCTTTAGAGCTCTTACATATGGATTTATTTGGACCAACTAAAACCACTAGTCTAGGAGGAAAACGATATGGATTTGTAATAATTGATGATTACTCTCGTTTTACTTGGATTTTCTTTTTAGCTCACAAAAATGAAACTTTTCAAATTTTCACGAAATTTCATCGAAAAGTCACTAATGAAAAAGGGTTTTCAATTCAAAATATTAGAAGTGATCATGGAACGGAATTTGAAAATCATGACTTTGAAAATTTTTGTGATGAAAATGGAATTGGCCACAACTTCTCTGCTCCTAGGACACCCCAACAGAATGGGGTAGTTGAAAGGAAAAATAGAACCTTAGAAGAAATGGCCCGTACCATGCTCTGTGAAAGCAACCTTCCAAAATATTTTTGGGCGGAAGCTATTAACACAGCATGTTACATTTTAAATCGTGCTTTAATAAGACAATTTTTAAAGAAAACCCCCTATGAACTTTGGAAAGGAAGAAAACCAAATATTGCCTATTTTCATATTTTTGGTTGCCGATGTTTTGTATTAAATAATGGCAAAGAAAAACTTGGTAAATTTGATGCAAAATCAGATGAAGCAATCCTTCTAGGTTACTCCTCCACTAGTAAAGCATTTAGAGTGTTCAACAAAAGAACCTTAGTAGTTGAGGAGTCCATACATGTTGTCTTTGATGAATCTAACGATCCTCCTTCAAGGAAGAATGAGGGTGTTGATGATGCAGATCCACTAATAGAAGGTATGAAGGAGATCACTCTGAAAGATTCAGCAACTCCAGAAGACAAGGATCAAGAAGATGAACAAAATGAGAAAGGTGAAGAAATTCAAGAACAACCTCAAGGTACAAATGACTTACCCAAGGAATGGAGGTATGTTCACAACCACCCTAAGAAATTAATTATCGGTGATCCTATGCATGGGGTAAAAACACGTTCTTCACTTAGAGATGTACTTAATCATTGTGCTTTTGTATCTCAACTTGAACCTAAAACTTTTGAAGAAGCTGAAAATGATCATAACTGGATTAATGCTATGCAAGAAGAACTCAGTCAATTTGAAAGAAATAATGTTTGGACCTTAGTGAAAAGACCTAAAGATTATTCAATAATTGGCACAAAATGGGTCTTTAGAAACAAGTTAGATGAGCATGGAAATGTAATTAGAAATAAAGCAAGACTGGTTGCTAAGGGATATAATCAAGAAGAAGGAATTGATTTTGATGAAACCTTTGCACCTGTTGCTAGATTAGAAGCCATTAGACTTCTACTTGCTTATGCTTGCTTTATGAAATTCAAACTATTTCAAATGGATGTTAAAAGTGCATTTTTAAATAGATATATTTCTGAAGAAGTATATGTAGAACAACCCCCAAGATTTGAAAATCATGCTTTTCCCAATCATGTCTTTAGATTAAATAAAGCTTTATATGGTCTAAAACAAGCACCTAGAGCATGGTATGAAAGGCTAAGCAAATTTCTACTAAATAATGGTTTCTCAAGAGGCAATGTAGACACAACCCTATTTATTAGAAGAAACCAAAATGATATGCTAATTATACAAATTTATGTTGATGACATAATTTTTGGGTCTACTAATGAATCCCTTTGTCAAGACTTTGCTAAGCTTATGCAGGGAGAGTTCGAGATGAGCATGATGGGAGAACTCACTTTCTTTCTCGGACTCCAAATCAAACAATCAAAAGAGGGAATCTCCATCACCCAAAGCAAGTACACCAAGGAACTACTCAAAAGATTTGGAATGGAGAACTGCAAACCTATTGGCACACCAATGAGTCCCTCAAGTAAGCTTGACAAGGATAATGAAGGTAAAAGCGTAGACTTAAAATACTACAGAGGTATGATTGGCTCATTATTATATCTAACTGCAAGTAGGCCTGATATCATGTTTAGTGTTTGCTTATGTGCAAGATATCAATCTAATCCTAAGGAATCTCATTTGAATGCTGTTAAAAGAATCCTTAGATACTTAAATGGTACACAAACTATAGGATTATGGTACTCTAAGGACTCACAAATTAATTTGTTAGGATATTCTGATGCTGATTTTGCTGGATGTAAATTAGATAGAAAAAGCACAAGTGGAACTTGCCAATTTCTTGGAGTTAACCTAATCTCATGGTTTAGCAAGAAACAAAATTCGGTGGCACTGTCTACGGCTGAGGCTGAATACATTGCAGCCGGAAGTTGTTGTGCTCAAATCTTATGGATTAAGCAACAACTCGAAGATTTTGGAATCAAACTTAATGAAACTCCAATAAAATGTGATAATACAAGTGCCATAAATCTATCTAAAAATCTAATTCAACACTCAAGATCTAAACATATTGAAATAAGACATCATTTTATAAGAGAACATGTTCAAAATAAAAATATAATTCTTGAATATATTAGCACTGAAAATCAATTAGCTGATATCTTTACAAAGGCCCTTAGTGAGGATAGATTCTGTGAAATTAGGAGAAATCTAGGAATTCTAGATCCATTTGCCTAAACTTCTCTTAATTATTATCAAATATTCTTAGAGCTCAATTTCCAACAACTATCCTGGTTCCAAAAGCTCAGTTTTATCACTCTAAAAATTTATCATTGAGCAAAATTCCTTCTCCCAAAATTTTGAATTTTTTTGGAATTTATTTGTATTTTTTCTGATTTTCTGAACTTCATGAGTCGACCCCCATGAGTCGACTCAATGGCAAACTTGTAAATCCCACCAACTACCATCGGGTTCATTGTTTTTAAAACGGGAAACCCTGTTTATGAGACGACTCATCTTCTCGTCGTCTTCCTTCCGAAAGCCGTCCTCTCAAACTTTTGTTTAGCTCCAAATCCAAGGATCAATTTCGAGACAATTCTCCCTCCTTCTCTCCACCAAAAATCGCCTCCTTGAAAAGGACTTTTCTGTGCTTTCTCGCAGTGATAGGCGCGGGTGGAACGTGCCCTAGAACTTCACCGTTCAGTCAAAATCCACTTCTTTTCTCCACCAAAATTCTTCTTTACTCTCCTGTGATCTCTCCTACTCTCAATTCAAATCTTCTTACTTGGATATGGCTCCAAAGATGAAACTTCCCCAAAGAAGGAAATCAATCCGTGAGCCTGAAGAAATTGTCAGAAAGAAAAGGCAAGCTGGTCAGTCTTCTAGTGTTCCTGCTCCAGTTTCTGTACCTGCTCAAGGTCCCTCTCAATCCTCCATAAGCCCCAGTGTAAATCTTCTTTCTGATAGAAAAGTAGAAACCGGAAAAAATATAGATTTTCGGTTCTTTGAGAAAGAAGGCTTTACTTTTGCTACCAAGATCAAAAATCAAGGATGGAAACTTTATTGCTCTCTTAAGGAAGTCACCTATGTTGATCTAGTCAGAGAGTTCTACCAGAACCTAAATTATGGAAACGGATCTGTGACTTCAACTGTAAAGGGGATTGACATCTGTTTGGATTCTAGGATATTGGGAGAGATACTTCAGTTGCCTAGTGAAGGATACTCATATATGGAACTCCCAATTAAAGAAGAAGGGATCAGAATTATCTTAGGAGAAGATTTTTCAGGAAGTTTAAACAGATTGGAAGCAAAGCTACTGTCCATTGAGATGAGGGTCCTGCATCAGATTGTGACAAAACTATTCTTTCCTAGGAGTGGTAGACATGACTTACTATCTGGCAGAGATGTATGTGTCATGTTTCATATCATCACTCAGACCCCCCTAAACCTCCCTGCACTTATGATAGAGGCCATGAGAGAAACTTTGAACAGATCCATGGCACACTTGCCTTATGGTATGGCCCTTACTAGAGTTTTTAGGAGGTTTGGAGTTAGCTGTGAGGGGGAGACACCTACCAAGCTCTCACATGTGGACACTTTCAACCAACACAGCCTGCACCGAATGGGAATTACAAAGACTGTTGGTGGTTGGATCAAGGGCTCTGAAGAAAGAGCTGAGGAGAGAGCTGAGGAAAGAGCGAAGACAGAACTGAAGGCAGAGTAGAAGAAGAAGGTCCATCTTCTCCTGTACATGATTTCAGGGCAGCTTCACCAGATACCCAGTTCATTCCTGATACTGAGGCTGGCCCTTCTGAGTTTACTAGGATGCCCACACCAGTGTATCAGCCAGAGAGCAGAGCACCTCCTTCAGAGTTCAGCTGGCTGATGATCAGATCGAGCATATATCTCAGCGTGTGGCTTCTTTGTTGTCTAGCCAGTGGAGTAGTACTTCTTTTGCACCTGGAGCTACTTCTTCTGATCAGACCATTACTCCCCACATCTCCACTATATTTCAGATGATTTCAGATCAGTCCGTCAGGATACAGCAGCTTGAGGATACAGTCTGGAGACTTACTGGCAGAGTTCTTGACTTGCAGGGGCAAGTCCTTGCATTGGCCCATCCCCAGCCACAGGAGTCTACTATTGAGGTCACAGACCTCACTGCAGAGGCTGGAAGGCTCAGAGGAGCATTAGAAGGTGGATATGAGCTACTGAGGAAAGAGATCAGAGGATCGAGTGAGCATGCTACCACCCAGTTCACTGCTCTACTTCAATCTGTTTCCAGAGCACTGAACGTACTTGATTCTATCAGACTCACCCTTTTTGTTCAGTCCCTAGCATCTCAGCGTTCTCAGCCACCCAGTTCATCTCGTTCTCCTACTCGTGGCAGAGGCAGACGGGGTAGAGGACGCACTTCTGATCCATCATCTCCTCACCCTATATCTGATGACTCTGATCATTGACTTATCTAGATCTTAGGAGTTAGTATCTTGTTCTAGGATCTATACCTTGGGGCCATGTATTGACATTTAGCTGGTTGACTTTTATGTATTGAAACAATTATGATATTAATGGAATCATCTTTTACCTATATTTCTACCTCTTGTAATGATTATATTTTGGTTATATTTCAATCTCTGATACATCTATTGAAATATTATCTTCTCCTTGTTGTTGTTTGCTATTGATAATTGCTATATTAAGGGGGAGCAAACATCTGTGAAAAACTCTAAAGAGGAAGAAATTAAAGAATATTTCAGAAAAAGAAAAGAAAGAGTTAACTATGTTTGATGATGTCAAAAAGGGGGAGAAATTAAAATTAAACAAAAATTGAAATTAGACAAAAAGCAAAACCCTAAATTATGAGAAAAAGGGGGAGAAATTAAATTAAAATAAATATTGAAATTAAATTAAAACAAATATTGAAGAAATTAAACAAATATTGGAGAAATTAGACAAAAACAAGGATTGAAAGATTAAACAAAACTTTGAGAAATTTTGGTATCAAAATTTGGTATCAGACAGAACTTTAACAAAAAGTTATCCATCAAAAGCAAAATCATGAGTACAATGCAAATAAGTATTTTTTTATATATAAGCTCTGATATTCAAACTTGCTTTTGAAATTTTACTCACCTTGATACATCAATAAGAAATTTGTTTTACTCTGATACATTCTACAATTTCTTTCAACTTGATCTGATACATGATAACATTTGATCCGATACAGTGTGAAGGTTTCTCTAATATATTATAACATTTGCTCTGATACTGTATGAAATTTTCTCTGATACATTAAAAATTTTCTTGCTCTGATACATTATAAAATCTTTTCTGATATCATTGTAAAAATTATTTTTGCTCTGATACATAGAAAAAGTTATTTATCTTCTCTTGCTCTGATATATCTTGAACTCAAAATGATCTAATACCCTTTTCAAATCTTTAAGAAAATGGACAAACTATTTTTGCATTTATATTACATGCCAAAAGAATCATACTCTTTTCAAGCATATACACCTATAATGGATTCTTTTGAAATTAATGCATTAACATAAATATTTTTGTTCATATGTTTTGTCATCATCAAAAAGGGGGAGATTGTTGCTCCTAGATTGATTTTGATGATTACAAAGCAGATTGAAGGGATACAATATTTTAAAATAAAAAAGTCCTTATGCTCTTCAAGGGCAAAATCGTAATTTCACTAAAATCCTGATTTGATAGTACCATTTGGTAGAACAAATGATTTGAAATCTATTGGTGAAAATTTCATTGTGTTTGGACTTATATTTTTGAAGTTATGAAGGTTTGAAGTGCATGAGTCGACTCATGAGTCAACTCATGGCACTGTGAGCTGATTGGCACGCAAAAATTCTCCTTGGCACGCTAGTTTTCTTGCTTGGCACGACCTGTGAGTCGACTCATGAGTCGACCCACAAGGCATGAGTCGACTCATGAGTCGACCCCTGCTAATTTGAGCCAAGAAATTCCAGAAAAGCATTCTCTGGTTTTTGCAACAGAGATCGACTCATGAGTCGACCCCTGAAGCATGAGTCGACTCATGAGTCGACCCCTGCGATGGGAAATGTCAGCAACGGCTATTTTTTTGCCCATTTTAATTGCCATTTATGCTTCCTAAAAATCCTCTAACGGCTTTTTATCTGCCTAAATTGTTTTCTCTTGCTTCTAATGCTACAAAATGCTTAATTTGATGAAAGAAATTGCAGATTAAATAGCGGATCAAACGTGAAATCAAACAAGAAGAGAAAGAGAGGAAAAAGAGAAGAACAGAAGAGAGGATCCGAAATTTGCAAGAAAAAATCTGAGATCAACGAAATATCCATAGAGAAAAGGAGAGAGGATCCACAATATACCAGAGAGATTGTGAAAGAGAAAAGGAAGATCTTTCAAGGAGAGAATTCTTCACGCCTATCGTTTCAACCTTGATCTAGAGATCGTTCAAAGCTTTCAAGAGATCTTCAATCAACAATCAATCTCTTCTCAAGCGTTCAACCGTTCATTCATCTTGAGAAAATTTGAAAAAGGGATTCTTCATTTGAGTAAAGCTTTTATTGTTATATTTGCTCATTTAAGGAGCTGTTATTGTATTCATCTGTGCTCTAAATATTCTTACTCTTTGTGAGTTTTTGCTCTTGTTTTTGGAGGATTTCCAAAACAAGGAAAGGTTGATCCGAACCTGAAATCGGAGTGTTTTGGGTTTGCTTGTACCCGGAAAACAAGTGTTCTAGCTTGGGATAGCTAGGGTCGGAGTTTCCGACGTCTTGTATTCTAGCTTGGGATAGCTAGTGTCGGAGTTTCCGACGTTTTGTATTCGAGTTGAATACAAAGGATAGTGGATTGAAATTCCCAAGTGGGATCTTGGGGAGTGGATGTAGGTGCAAGGTTAGCACCGAACCACTATAAATCCTTGTGTTTGTGGTGTGCTTTATCGCTTTATCTTATTTCTTTATTATATCCTTGCAATACTACTTTAGGTAATTAATATTGATTTAAAGCCATTGTTTTGTTCTTCATAAGTTATTTGTTGGGCTTAAAATTTTTAGAAACCCAATTCACCCCCCCTCTTGGGTTGCATAGCTGGGCAACAATTTTGATGATCAGAAATAGTGGTATTGATTCTATTCAACATTGGTGATATTGATCTTTATGAAATGACTTAATAATGAAGTTGCATCAATAATTAAAATATCAAAAGTTCGAGAATGAGATTGAAATGATAAATCTTCAATTTTTGAAAGTATGAATAAGAAAAAATAATTTTAAATTTTGATTGATTGGGATGTCATTGTATGATTCACATAAGTATGTTTTCCTATTTTATGATGGATTGATTAATTAAGAGTGGCTAGTATTTTGAAAAAAAATAAATGATGATGATGAATGAAATTTTTATTCAAAAATTAAGATATTAATTTTTTTTATTTACAAGAGATAGGTTTGATTTTGATCTAGTCATGAGGTATTGAACATTATTTTATAGGAAATGAGAGTATGATTTTGAAATGTTAAAAATTAAAAATCTTAGATATGTTGATTTTGATAATAAGAAAATGAATGGTTCTGTTTCAGATCAACACTTGATGTATTGACTTTTTTCTTATGAAATGATTCAAAAATAGATTTGTATCAAGAATTAGAATATTGAAATATTTGTGGGTGAGATTTTTATCATAAATCTCAAGTAAGAAATTATGAAAACTTAAGCAAGAAAAATTTTGAGGATGAAATTTCTTTTTAAAGAGAAGAATATGGATCCGACCTAATTACCCAGCCCACAAAAGCCCAACAAAAAAAAAGTTGAGGAAGACTCCCATAGGGAGTCTTCTTCTCTCGACCGGCTCCTAATCGAAGTCGGAAAACTCATCGGGGAGGAGTCAAACTCCTCCCCTCCGACTCTATTTAAGGGGGGAGACCCCTTCTCCCTTCCTTCCATGAAGAAAATCAGAGCCAAACGGCGAGGATTGTCGAAAATCACTCGCAGAAGACCGACTCTGTGCCCATCCAATTTTCTCGTCGAAAAGCCTCACCGGCATCGAAGGTGAGCCTCCTCTCCTTCCTCTCTTCTCCTCATTTCTTTCCGTGCCGGTGTGCATGCTCACCCGACTATCGGAGTCGCCGAATTTCTTTGAGAAAGCGGTTTCAGTTTCGTTTGGGTTTGGGCACCGGTGGTCACCGCCGGCCATTGGATTTGTGTTTTCTTGGATGGTGGGTCGCCGCCCTCCTATCGATGGTTGCCCCCATGCTGGCTGCGCCGCCAATCGGCTAGCCAATGAAGGGATTTGAGATCCCCTGTTTCGGCCCAAGGCAAGCCGCGGGAAGAAGAAGGAAAAGAAAAGAAAAAGAAGAAGAGAAAAAAAAGAAAAAAGGAAAAAAAGAAAAGAAGAAGAAAAATATAAAAAATAGAAAAAAATTATATAAAATAATAGGACTCTCTCTCCTCTCTCTCTTGTGAAGAAAAAAAAGAGAAAAAAAAAGAAAGAAAATAAAGAAAATAAATAAATAAATAAATAAATAAATAATAATATAAATAATAAAATATGAGAAAGAGAGTTTCTCTCTCTTCTCTCTCTCCCTTCAGTTTGAACTAGTATTTTCTCTCTCTAAAATTGAACTTTCTCTCTCTACTTGATTTTATAAAATCAATGAAGAAACTTCGGTCCTATCACTTTGAATCTGATTTGATCTGATAGTCAAATTTTGGATCGTTTATATTCTAATTAGATTTTGATTAGATGAAATTAGAAGATCGGATCCAATCTAAATCATTGAAATATGGTATTCGTATTTTTTCTGATTATTGAATTTGATCTCGTATAGGTATCGTTGATACCTGATAATCGAATACTATGGTATGATTTATGAACTAAAGAATTTTGAAAGAAAATATATAGAAATATATGGATTTATTGGAATACATTCGAGGTAAGTAATATTTCATTTTTTCTAGATTTATTGATAAATTATAATATATATTTTTTGACATGATTTAAGAAACGATGCATAAATTGGATGAATGATATTTTGTTATGAAAATATCTTATTTGAAATGTTATGATGAAGCATGATTGAACATATTGAATTCATGATACATTATATTGATTGATTTCGATACTACATGATTATATATTTTCTTATCGAAATTAGAATATAAAACATGATTTATGAAGAATTCTGATATAAGAATAATATAAATTGACAACCTGACTATGTAAAGGACTCCGCCAATGGGAGCATATACGTTGGTAATTGATTTATCCTGAGGGTTTATATCGCCATCAAGACCAGCGATATGTCGTCAGAGAGACTAGCGACAAACTACCACTGAGACCAACGATTTCGAAGGACTTTGCTGCCAGATGTTTCGCAGCTCACCGCAAGAAGATATGTGGTATTATGACCCTGTCATAGAAAAATATGGTCATAGCTCATGGTTGATGAAAAGAATTTAAAGATGAAAGAAATTGAAATCTCGAAAGAAACTCGAATTTTTGAAAAAAAAATAAATTTGATATGAACTATATTGTATGATCGAAATTGATTTCAAATTGATGAACTCTATATGCTTATTTTCTATAAATGATTATTTACTTAAATGTCTGATTAAATCTATTGAAATTGATCATTGCTTACTGGATTGTCTAGCTCATTATCTCTTATTTTACTATTTTTACAGATGTTGAAGAATTAAGATAATACAAGATAGAAACGGAGGAGTGATTAGAAGCAAAACCTTCGTACTTTTATTTAGACCGAAAGTCTTATTGAATTTAATATAAGGCTTATTGAACATTGTGAAAGTTATTGAGATATTAAAGTTAAAATTTGGATTGTTATCTTTTTGATTTAAATTATTGATTAATTGTTCCGCTGTGAAGTATTGGTATCATGATAAGATGCCTTGCATGCTTATGGGAAGAGTTTCCTATAAGTATGCGACGGTTGCCATGACCCTCGATTCATAATTTCGGATTGGGGACGTGACACTTCCATAACGCAATATTTCAAGTTTTATTTTTTTTATTTTTTATATTTTTTAAATAAAAAATAAAAAATAAAAACATAAATAGTATGATAAAAAGATCTATCTATATAATAATAATAAAGTAATATATGGGTATTGGGAGTGACATTCTGTATTGACACATAAGATTATAGGATAATCTTTCGTAATGTCATATGTTAAATTTTTTTTAATATTTTTTAAATAAAAAATATAAATATAAATAGTATGATAAAAAAAAAAATCAAATACAGTAATCTTTATTAATATAGGAGGTCATCTTTGGAAAGAAGAATTCTTAAAGATTCTTTTGATCTCGTGATGAGATTAATTGATGAGAGCAATTTTTAATATAAAATGTTATCATTATTATCAATTAAATCCCTGCTATGTAGGGGTTGAGTGCTAGTAATAATAGTAAAGCGATACATGAATATTAGAGATGGCATTTCATATTGACACAAAATTATAGGATAATCTTTCGTAACATCATGTGTCAAATTTTATTTTTTTTATTTTTTATTTTTTAAGTAAATAATAAAAGTATAAATAGTATGATAAAAAAAAATTGGTATTCCATATTGATATGTAAGATTATAAGATAATCTTTTGCAATGTCATATATTAAGTTTTATTTTTTATATTTTTTAAAATCTATATAATAATGGTAAAGCAATATATGGATAATAGAGGTGGCATTTCGTATTGGCATATAAGATTATAGGATAATCTTCTGTAATGCTACATATCGAGTTTTATTTTTTTATTTTTATATTTTTTTAAATAAGAAATAAAAGTATAAATAGTATGATAAAAAATTTATCTAGATAATAATAATAAAGCAATACATAAATATTAAGGGTGGCATTTCGTGTTGATATATAAAGTTATAAGATAATCTCCTGCAATGTCATATATCAATTTTTTTTTATTTTTTATATTTTTAAATAAAAAATATAAATATAAATAGTATGATAAAAGAAATCTATATATCTATATTATAATAGTAAAGCAATACATGGGCATTAGAGATGGTATTTTATGTTAACACATAAAATTATAGGATAATTTTTAGCAATGCCACATATCAAATTTTTATTTTTTTATATTTTTAAATAAGAAATAAAAGCATAAATAATATGATAAAAAATCTATCTAGATAATAATAGTAAAGCAGTACACAGGTATTAGGGATGGTATTACGTGTAGACATATATAAGATTATAAGATAATCTTTCACAACACTATGTATCAAAATTTATTTTTTTTATTTTTAAATAAAAAATAAAAGTATAAATAGTATGATAAAAAAATTTATATAATAATAGCAAAGTGATACATAAATATTAAGGATGATATTTTGTATTGACACATAAGATTATAAGATAATCTTTCGTAATGTCATGTGTCAAAGTTTTATTTTTTTTATTTTTTAAAATTAAAATTAAAAATATAAATAGTATGATAAAAAAAAAGATGACATTTCGTGCAGACACGTAAGATTATAGGATAATCTTCCATAATACCACGAATCAAATTTTATTTATTTTTTATTTTTATATCTTTTTAAATAAGAAGTAAAAGCATAATCTATATCTATCTCTGTCTATATAGTAATAGTAAAGCATTGCATGTGTAGCAGGGGTGGTATTCCAAGTGTCAAGTTTTATAGGATAATCTTTCGCAATGCCAAGTGTCAAATTTTATTTTTTATATTTTTTTAATAAAAAATAAAAAAATAAATAGTATGATAAAAAAATTTATTTATATAATAATAGTAAAGTAATACACAGATATTAGGATAGTATTCCATGTTGATACGTAAGATTATAGAATAATCTCCCGCAACACCACGTATTAATTTTTTTATTCTTATAGAATAAAAGTATAAATAGTATGATAAAAAAAATCTATCTATATAATAATAGTAAAGCAATATACAAGTATTAAGAGTGGTATTCCGTGTTAATATATAAGATTATAAAATAATCTTCCGCAATGCCATTTGTCAAATTTTATTTTTTTATTTTTAAAAAAAAATAAAAATAAAAATAGTATGAAATTTTTTTTGTAAAGAATTTTTAAAAATTTTTTTGATCTCATCATGAAATTAATTATTAAATATAATTATTAATATAAAATAATATTATTATTATCAATTAAATTTTTATAATGTACGGGCTGAGTGCTAGTTAACCCTGTAATACTAGACTAGAGGCAATACCCTAGGCATGAGGGAACTCTCCAGATCCAACGAGGTAGACAATTCTCAGGAGCAATAAATGGCTATGGCCTTTGTCCATTCTGATCCAAATCAATGAAAGGCTGTCTCTATGATCCATCATGGACAACTGTCTATAGAAATTTTATTCCAGTGGAAATATGGCCTTTACCGAAAAGCTGTTTAAAGGCCATGATAGAACATATGATGAGGTAGCAACGATTACCTGGGTGCTGCCAGGTGTTGGGGTTCTGTTAGACCGTGTCAAGGAACAACTTCGCTCTTTTATTCAATATATATGTCAACATCCACATTCCCATGCCTCGACTTAAAGTTTACACCATCAAATCATCTCAAGATCAACATAAAATGTAACAATCGGACTAAATTGATAATAAATGGGCTGGGTCAAGCAGGACAGCCACCTTTTATGTATCTTGGTTGGATAATTGACATGTTGTTTATAGAGCGCAAAGTCTCTTATCCGAGCCGAGGGTGTGGAAAAGTATGAAGTGCTTGTGGCATGAGAATCAGGACGAGAAATGGAAATCTTGGTCCATGCAGAGGTATTTGTGTGTTGTATTTTCACTAGCGGTTAAAAGATAGCTACCAAGAAAATAGAAAAAAAAAAAAACAAAACGTTTGATATATCTGAACAACAGATGTTCTATGCAAGACATACGGTTTATAGGGAATTATTTGGGTAAGAAGTTTTTGCTCATAATTGATAAGATTCATTCACTAAATGTTTATTCTTCTTGGAATATATATATATATATATATATATATATATATATATATATATATATATATATATATATATATATATATATATATCATGTATTAAATATGCCTATATATGTGGTACAAACTTGATTTTTCACAGCCGAAGTTGCCTCCCTAGGGCTCCTTGAGGGATTCTGTCCGTCGGGCTTCTAGCCTGGGAAAGGACGACCTTGAAGCCTCCAATAAACTCGAGGCTTATCCAGCTTCTCTTCTCTCCAACCTCCTGAAGGAACAACTCTTGTTCCACGTCGGCCTAAGCCCTCTCAATCCTGTCGGTATTATTATATATATATATATTTTTTCTTTATCGTTCGTTGCTTCTCCTTTCTTCTTGTTCTTTTGTTAAGCTATGTCGATCCTCATTCACTGCAGATATGGATGCCGACGCGGCTTGAATGCTAGCTCAGGGTCTCAAGACCCACAAAAGGAAAGGCGCAGCATCTTCGGGGGCAGCGAAGAGGGCAAGGACGGAAGAGACCAGTCCGATCGCGCTTGCCCAGGCGGCCATTGCCATCGATGCTTCCTCCGACGTCGAGCCCGTAGTCCCCCTAGCCTCTTCAAGGAGCCCTCCGACCGAGGTTTCTGCTCCAGAGGCCCGGCCCGAGGAGGCACCAGGGGCCGAACGGAGAAGGAGAAAGAAGACATTGGCCTGCAAGAGCCGCAGCAGCAGGGCTGCCATCGAGGGGGCCGATGGCTCCGAAGAAGATCCGAGGGAGAATCTATTCAACAATAGGGATCTAATAAAGAGATTGGTCGACGGGTGCATCCTACCCAAGGTCGTTCACAGGATTGTCCATGCCGATCCTGAGTAGTGGGTCTGGGACTCTCTGGGGTCCTTTCTCGAGGTAAGTCAATTTACTCCTTCTTCCTGCCTCTTTACTTTGCTTACTCCTCGACTTTTATATTGACTCCCTGGCCGCTCTTGTAGATTGGACACCAGCTCATCGCCAACATCGAGGCGATGAACGATGCTAGGAAGGAGGCCGCCCAGGCAGAGGAAGGTCGCCTGACCGAGGCTATCCGCCTCGAGGAGAAGATTGCCGAAGTTGTGAGTCTCCAAGAGGCGCTGCAGAAGGAGGGGCAGACCTTGGCAGACTTGAGGGCACCTTGGAGGAGGAGAGAAAGAAAGTAGAGGCCGAGGTCTCCGAGTTGAAGGTGCAGATCCCGACCCTGGTCTCAGAGGCAATGGTTCGGACAGTGGAGGAGTTCAAAACCTCCTCCGAGATGAGGGATCTGAAGGTCGAGTTCGGCCAGGCCGCCATCATCAAGGGCTTCGAACTTTGCCAAGAGAAGGTGGTCGGAAAGTTTTTCGAGCTGGACCTCGGCTTCCTGGATGAGGCGTCCAATGACGAAGCCGGGCCTTCTGAAGCTGCTGCCGGTCTTCCTCCATCCGAGACTTCCTCGACTGCCGTGGCTGCCGCGACCGACCTTCCGGGGGTGCTGAGCTCCCCCACTTCTGCTCCAGAGGTCCGAAACTTCTAATTTTGTATTCTTTTCTTCTTTTTTTTTTGTTGCAACTTTTCCTCATTCTCTTGTACTTAAGAACTATTTAATCAATGAAACTGGATTCTTCTTTATAGAGAGCTCCTTTGTCTTACTCTGCCTTCTTTTTCTTCTCTTTTATTTTTTGGTACTAATTTGTGTTGTGGCGCTCTTGTCTTCCAACGACAGTGCCCTGCCGAAGCTCTTCTCCTACCACAGGGGATTCCTCTGAAGTCGATGATCCGGGACCTCAGAAGGAAAGTTCGTCACTTGATGAAGAAATCTAAAAAGCTGGATGACGAACTTCACCGGCTGAGAAAGAGCCATTCAGAAGTCACTGCGGAGGCTACTCGCTTTCGAGACCTCCATAAAAAGGGTTTCATGGACTACACCCGGAAGAAGGCTGACTTCGTGACGGAGCTTGAGGAACTCTGAAAACATGCCAGCGATCGATCTTGGACTCAGGCCTCCAAGATCAGCTCCCTTGAAGTCGAGCTGGCGGCTGCACGGGAGAAGATCGGCCAGTTGGAAGGGAGCTCATCCTGGCTCACAACTCAGGCCGACCACGACCGAGACTGGTCGAAAAAATTCTCTGACCTTCAGAAGCAGCTGCAAGACGTCGAGGCGAACTACAATGCCTAACGAGTCGACTGGTGCTGGCAAATGACGACTATCGAAGGAAACTCAGGATGGCGACCGACGAAGTTGCCCGCCTTCAGAGGTAGTTGTCTGAGAGAGTCCAGGCCGTCTCTGCACAAGGCTCTGACGAGCTTTGCTCCTTTAGGGGGACCATGGAAGAACTGTCCGTGGCCCTTGGGTAGAAGAAGGCCGAACTGCAGTGGCTGAAGATTCAGCTGGCCTACGGGCAGCAAGCGGTCAAGGATGCCGAGGTGGAGTCCGAGGTTCTGAGGAAGAGGCTTCAGGAGTCGGAGGGTGAAAGCCGACGGTTCCACCAGATGTATTGGGAGATGCTTTTAAGAAAAAAGGAACTGGAAGAAGAAGTTGAAAACTTAATGCAATCCCTGATAAAGACTGAAACCGACAGCTCGAAGTCGAAAGAAGCCGAGCTTTCTTAGAGCTTCTTTTACCTTTTGTTCTTCCATGCATTCTTTTCTTTTCTTTTCTTATCATTTTTCTTTTTTGGCCTTCAAAAACTTTGTAATGCACACTTTACTAATGAAATGAGAAGGAATTTTTTCATTACTTTGTCTATTCTTGCTTTGAGTTGTTGTTTTTCGAGCTTCTTTCGTCTTTTGTCTTGTTCGATGTTGACGTTGTTTGAAGGTTTCTGATCGTCGCTGCGTTGATTTATCCTTTTTTGTTCATGACCGAAGGTCTTTTCGAGGCCACTCAAGTTTGACACTTCCTCCCGGTGTTCGAGCTTGGGGGCCCGAACTTCTCGTTACCTTGAGGAAGTCGATTTTCTCCTGCCAGTGTCGGGTTCCCTCTTAGAGACTGAGGATTTTTGACAAGGATCTCCTTCCTCGTTGAGATGAGGTTCCTTGTATCTTTGATATAGTTTGTTTTTCTCTTATCACCGGTGTTGGTGCAAAAATCCACCTGCGTCGGAGAAGCTGGAGTTGTGGGGGTTGCGGTCGCCGTCGGGACCTGCAAAAGAAGTCTAAACTGGAGGTGGGGTTGTTCCGGCAAGACCCTCCGACGCTAAAGTCAGTTCTCTGCCTCAACAAGAATGGAGTGCTCGAACAAAAATTTTAGCAGAGTTTCTAGGTAAAAAAAAATGAGAGTCTAGAGAATAACGTATCTGGGGTCCCCCCTTTTATAAGTGGAGGGGCAACAAACTGATAGCGATGCCTGTAACCATCTGGCAGTGGGCCGCCTAGAGTCAGGAGAAGTTTGTTACGGAGAGTAGTGGAGTGGACCCGTGGCTATCACCGGGGCATGCCATGTGGAGTCTGCCACGGGGAGCGGAGCGACGTCCGTTGTCGTGACTTGCCAGAGAATGAAAGAATCGCGCAGTATCCATCGCAGGATGTGGAGCAGGATCGTGGCCATTATTACGGCCTGCCAGGGAGTGATGGAGCCGCGTGGAATCCATCGCAGGAGGTGGAGCAGAGTCGTGGCTGTTGCTGCGGCCTGCCAGGGGGTGATGGGGCCGCGTGGAATCCGTCGTAGGAGGTGGAGCAGAGTCGTGGCTGTTGCTGCGGCCTGCCAGGGGGTGATGGAGCCGTGCGGAATCCATCGCAGGAGGTGGAGCAGAGCCGTGGCTGTGGCGGTGGCTTGCCAGGGGGTCCAGGCCTATCGGTCGGAGTTCGGCTGGGGTGTCTGGCGGAGAGAGGTGGCTAGCCACCCGTCTGAGAGGAGCTTGGAGTCCGGATGGAGTCTTCCCGCAGCAGGGGCTGGAGACGAAGTCTGGCTCCCGTAGGAGCCCAGGCGAAGTCTACCTGCGATTGGAGTCAGGGGCGAAGTCCGGCTCCCTTAGGAGTCTGGGCGAAGTCTACCCACAACCGGAGTCACGGGCGGAGTCCGGCTCCCGTAGGAGCTCGGGCGAAGTCTACCTGCAATTGGAGTTGAAAGTGAAGTCCGGCTCCCGTAGGAGTCCGGACGAAATTTACCTGCAATTAGAGTCAGGGACGAAGTCCGGCTCCCGTAGGAGTCCGGACGAAGTTTACCGGCAGCTCGTGTCGTGGGCGGAGTCCGGCTCCCGTAGGAGTCTGGGCGAAGCCTTTCCGCATTCGGAGTTGGGGACGAGATCTGGCTCCCGTAGGAGCCCGGGCAAAATCTACGTGCAATCACAGTCAGGGGTGAAGTCCGGCTCCCGTAGGAGTCCGAACGAAGTTTACCTGCAATTAGAGTCAGGGACGAAGTCCGGCTCCCATAGGAGTCCGGACGAAGTTTACCTGCAGCTCGAGTCGTGGGTGGAGTCCGACTCCCGTAGGAGTCCGGGCAAAGCATTTCCGCATTCGGAGTTGGGGACGAGATCCAGCTCCCGTAGGAGCCCGGGCGAAGTCGACCTGCAATCACAGTCAGGGGTGAAGTCCGGCTCCCGTAGGAGTCCAGACGAAGTTTACCTATAATTAGAGTCAGGGACGAAGTCCGGCTCCCGTAGGAGTCCGAACGAAGTTTACCAGTGATCGGGGCCGAGGACGGAGCCCGGCTCCCGTAGGAGTCCGGGCGAAGCCTTTCCGCAGTCGAAGTTGGGGACGAGACCCGGCTCCTGTAGGAGTCCGGGCTGAAATCTACCTGCAATCACAGTCAGGGGTGAAGTCCGGCTCCCGTAGGAGTCCGGACGAAGTTTACCTACAATTAGAGTCAGGGACGAAGTCCGGTTCCCATAGGAGTCCGGATGAAGTTTACCAGCGATCGGGGCCGAGGATGGAGCCCGGCTCCTGTAGGAGTCCGGGCGAAGCCTTTCCACAGTCGAAGTTGGGGACGAGACCCGGCTCCCGTAGGAGTCCGGGCTGAAATCTACCTGCAATCACAGTCAGGGGTGAAGTCCGGTTCCCTTAGGAGTCTGGGCGAAGTCTACCCGCATCCGGAGTCGCGGACGGAGTCCGCTCCCGTAGGAGCCCGGACGAAGTCTACCTGCAATTGGAGTTGGGAGTGAAGTTCGGCTCCCGTAGGAGTCCCGATGAAATTTACCTGCAATTAGAGTCAGGGACGAAGTCCGGCTCCCATAGGAGTCCGGACGAAGTTTACCAGCAGCTCGAGTCGTGGGCGGAGTCCGGCTCCTGTAGGAGTCCGGGCGAAGCCTTTCCGCATTCGGAGTTGGGGACGAGATCCGGCTCCCGTAGGAGCCCAGGCGAAAATCTGGTAGTTGTAGGAATCTGTCGTTGGAGAAGTTCAGCCGTTGGCGAAGTCCGGGGAAGTTTGAATTGGAGTTGAATTTGACTGGAAGAAGTCTGGAAGGGGTTCGGGGAGTAGCTGATAGTCGTAAAAAGTCAGCTGGCGGTGGAGCTCAGTAAGCGCTTAGGGCGGTTTAATAGATGACTGGGGGAACTCATGTTGAAGGAGCTCGGGTGGTGTAGTGGAAGTTCGTCCGTCGGGAGAATTCAGTCAGGGGAGGTACCATCTGCGGTCGACAGCCGGAGGAGTCTCGGGAGGGTCAATCCTGTTAAGAACTTCGGCTGAGGGTATTTTATACCCAACACCAGTCCCCCTACTTTCGAGTTCGAATTTCGAATGAAGGAAGTACAGAAAGACTGTCACAGTCGAAGTTGCTCCCTCGATGTCCGCGTGCGATCATCCTCAGATATTTTGGCATTTAATGCGCGTGCGCCGGAGTCTTTTCAAATCGAGGCGATCCGAAGAGGCTCTTTTGGAACCTGCAGCGGAACGGTGCTCAAGGCGTGGCGCAATAAAGGCGCTGTCAGCCGTCTGCCACTTTTTAACCGCCCGTCATGGCGAGTGGGACACGCGGCGAAAAGAGACCGGCCAGAGGAGATTCGCAATCGTCATTACGCCGGATCTCAGGGTCTATTTAAACTCGCCCTTCCGCCTTCAGGGGCCCTATTTCGCTTGAAAGTTCTATCGGTGTCCGCCTTTTCTTCGAGAGCCCTGACCCTCCTTGGCGTCTTCTTTGCCCTAGGCATCCTTCGAGTCATCCCTGTCCTCGCCCCTCTGCATCCTTCAGAGCGATCTAGGTTAGTCCCAGAACCTTCATTTTTCTTCCTGCCATTTAGGGGCCTTTTCTCTTCCATTTTCTTCTGTCGTATTCCTCTGAGTTGGTCTCCCGCAACCTCTCATCCTTTGTCCCGTCTGTTTTCTCCGGGATCTTTAGGGTCTTCATTTGAAGTTATTCGAAATGTCTTCCGGCACCTCCGTCACTAGCGACTCCGGGAGTTCTTCCGCCTCAGCCCTCCAGGAGCCCCACTCTATAGACAAACCCACTTCTGGGACTGGGCTTCACCCGACTTTTGTGTCGGGTGCCATTCCCTGCTCCTTGACTCCGGATGAACTCCTACTGATAAGGGTTCAGTATGGAGTTCCTTCGGAGTACGACCTGGAGCTTCCTGGCCCTTCCGATCGGGCTAGCACTCCACCCGATCGTTTCTGCCTGTATCAAGAGGCCTTCTGTGCCGGACTCTGGCTTCCGCTTTCGCCCTTTGTAGTCGTCTTTTTCCGCTTCTTAGATATCTCATTAGCTTCAGTTGCTCTGAATTCTTTTAGATTTTTGATAGGGTTCCTCTCCCTTTGCCACGTATTCGAGGTTCAGCCATCCCTCTCTCTGTTTAGGTATTTCTATACCTTCAAGCGTCACCCTTCGACGAAGGACTGGTGGTATTTCTCCCCCAGTTTGGCAAGAAGGGGTTGCTGAATGGTGCTCCCTCTTCGATCCACAACTGGAAGGAGAAATACCTCTTCGTCCACTGCCCGACCCTGAGGCTGGGCCTGCCCCCTTGGGGCTCTTTAAGGAACTCTGTCCGTTGGGCTCCCAGCCTGGGGGAGGACGACCTTTAGGCCGCCCGGAAGCTTCTTGACTATTCCGCTCCTTCCCTTCCCAACCTTCTAAAGGAGCAATTTTTGTTCAACATCGGCTTGAGCCCCCAAGATCCCGCGAGTATTCCATCTTTTCTTTCCTCTTCTTTTCTTCTATCCTTCTTCTCTTCTTTTTCTTCTTCTCTCTCTCTCTTTTTTTTTTTTTTACGTGTCACCTCTTCCTTTTTCACCCCATTACTGATTTTTAATTTTTTGATTTTTTTTATTTTATTTTAGGAATGGATGCCGAAGCAGCGCGGATGCTCGCCAGGGGCCTCAAGGCCCACAAAAAAAAAGGTGCTGCGGCCTCCGGATCAGCAAAGAAGGCCAGAGTGGAGGAGACGAGCTCGGCTGCGCCTGTCCAGGTGGCTCCCGCGATCGACGTTCCTTCGGACTCCGAGCCACCGGCCCCTCGGGCCTCTTCAAGGAGTCCGCCGACTGGGGCTCCCATTTTGGGGGTCCGTTCCACGGAGGCGCCCAGAGTCGAGAGGGGGAGGAGAAGGAAGTCGGTGGCCCGCAGGGTGAGTAGCCGCCGAGCCGTCGTTGAAGAGTCCCTTGGCTCCGAAGAAGAGCTGGGGAATCCCTTCAATGACAAGGACTTGATCAAGCGGTTGATCGACGGCTGCATTCTGCCTGAAGTCATCGAGAGGATTGACCACGCCGATCCTGAGCAGCGGGTTTGGGACTCCCTAGGATCGTTTCTCGAGGTAAACAAGTCTTCATTTAATTGGATTTCCGACCCTTGTTCTGATCCCCTAGCCGCCCTTGCAGATTGGACACCAGCTCCTAGCCAACATCGAGGCGACGAACTGGACGAGGAGGGATGCCATCCAGGTGGAGGAGCGTCGCCGGGCCGAAGTCGCTCGCCTCAAAGAAAAGGCCGCTGAAGTAGTTACCCTCCAAGAGGCCCTGGAGAAAGAAAAGCAGGCCCAGGAGGAAGAGAAGCGGACCTCGGAGGAGACGGTGAGAAAGGCGGAGGCCGAGGTCGCTAATTTGGCAGAGCAGATTTCGGTCCTGATCTCGGAGGCCAGGGGTCTTGCGGTGGAGGAGTTCAAGGCCTCCATGGAGATGAGGGACCTGAACGTCCGATTCGGCCAAGAAGCATTCATCAAAGGGTTCGAGCTCTGCCAGGAGAAGGTGACCAGAAAATTTCCCGAGCTCGATCTCAGCTTCTTGGGCGAGGAGTCTGAAGATGAGGCCGGCCCCTCTCCTATTGCTACTGCTGCCGCAGCCCCCCTTCCAGGGACACCGAGCTCCCCAACTCCTACCGCTGAGGTCTGAGACCTCCGACCTTGTATTTTTCCCTTACTGTAATTTTTCTTTTCCTTTTGTCTTTAAGAAATATTTTATCAACAAAGTTAAATTTCTCATCGTGGATGGCTTCTTCCTTCTTCCTTTCTCCTTTTTATTTTTCTTTCCGCAATGAGATGCACCTTGACGCTTTGGTCTCCCGATGGTAGTGCCTGCCGAAGCACTTCTCCTGCCCCAGGGAATTCCGCTGAAGTCCATGATCCAACGGCTGAAGAAGGAAGTTCTTCATTTGACAAAAAGGTTGAAGAAGATGGAAGGCGAGCTTCGCAGGTCGAGGGAGGGTCACTCTGAAGCCACCGCGGAGGCCACCCGCTTTCGAAATCTCCACGTGAAGGGGATCATGGAGTACAATCGGAGGAAGGCGAACTTCGCAAAGGAGCTTGAGGAACACAAGAAGCACGCCAGCGATCGAATTTGGGGTCAAGCTGCCAAGATCAGTTCTCTCAGGGTGGAACTGTCAGCTGCGTAGGAGAGGATTGGCCAGTTGGAGGGAAGTTCATCCCGGCTCTTGGCTCGGGCCGATGGTGATTGGGAGTGGTCGAAGAAGGTCTCCGACCTTCAGCAGCAGCTTCAGGATGTCGAGGTGGGCTACGACGTGCATCGGGCCGGCTGGCGCAGGCAGGTGGACGAATATAAAGGGAGACTCAGGGTGGCGACCGACGATGTCGCTCGCCTTCAAAGGCAGCTAGCTGACAGGGCTTAGCTCGCTTCCTCTTGGGATTTCAATGAACTCCAATCCCTAAGAAGAACTGCAGAAGGGCTTGCTGTCGCCCTTGGGGAGAGGACGGCTGAGCTGCAGCAATTGAAGATCCAGCTGGCATGCGAGCGGCAGGCCGTCAAGGATGCGGAGGCAGAATTCGAGGTCCTGAGAAAAAGACGTCGAGAGGCAGAGAGTGAGAGCCAGCGATATCATCGAAGATACATGGAGATATTAATGAGAGAGAGAGAATTGGAAGCAGAAATCAGACGTTTAAGGGATTCCCTGGCGGGGGTCGAAGCCGAAAGTCCGAGGTCGGAGGAAGCCGGCCCCCCTTAGGACTCTTTTTGTCTTTCTGTCTCCCCACGTATGTATTTTTTCTTCTGTTGTTTCATCTTGTTCTTGTCGTTTCGCTTTTCTTTCTTTAGCCTGCCGGGCTTTGTAGTGTATATTTTGTGAATGAAATGAAAAGGAGATTTTGTGTTACCTCGTCTGCGTGTTGCACCAAATCGTTGTCCATCGAACTTCTGTTGTCTTTAAGGCTTGTCCGACGATGATGTCGTTTGGAGGTGCCCAATCGTCGCCACACTGATTTGCTTTTCTTGTCGTCCATGGCCGTAGGCTCGAGCTTGGTGGTCCAAACTCCACATTACCTCGAAGGTGTCGTTGTTTTCTTGGCTTGTGTCGAGAGCCTTCTTAGAGGCTGGGGATGTTTGGTAGGAACTTCCTGTCTTTGTTGAGACGAGGTTCCCTAGGTCTTTGGTGTGGTTTGTTTTTCATCTGTTGCCGGCGTAATTCGTTGCTTTTCTTTTTAATTTTTCTCCTCTTTTCGAGTGAGGGTCCTCCCCTTGCTTTTTAAGGGGTCGCGTAGAAGTGTAGAGATGCCATTGAGGGGACTTTTCCCCTTATCCAATTTTATTGGGCAACCGGGTCCTTGTCATCGTTAGGACGAGGTCCTCCCTCGGTTCCCAGCGGGGCTGTGGGGGCACATAAGGGTCGTTGCAAGGGCCTCTCCTCCCATCCGGTCTAAAAGAATCGGGCCTTCGACTTTGCTCATGTTAGGACGAGGTTCTCCTCCTGTCCCTAACAAGGCTGTGGGGGAACATGTGGGTGCTATTTGGCCTCTCCCCCCATCCGGTCTAAGAGGGACCGGGCCTTCGACTTTGCTCATGTTAGGGCAAGGTTCTCCTCCTGTCCCTAACATGGCTGTGGGGGCGCGTAAGGATGTTGCAGGGCCTCTCCCCCCATCCGGTCTAAAAGAACCGGGCCTTTGACTTTGCTCATGTTAGGGCGAGGTTCTCCTCCTATCCCTAACATGACTGTGGGGGCACATAAGGGCGTTGCAGGGCCTCTCCCCCCATCCGGTCTAAAAGAACCGGGCCTTTGACTTTGCTCATGTTAGGGCGAGGTTCTCCTCCTGTCCCTAACATGGCTGTGGGGGCGTGTAAGGGCATTGCAGGGCCTCTCTCCCCATCCGATCTAAAAGAATCGGGCCTTTGACTTTGCTCATGTTAGGGTGAGGTTCTCCTCCTGTTCCTGACATGGCCATGGGGCACTCAAGGGCCATTATATGGGCCTCTCCCCCGGTCCGATCTTAAAATAATCGGACTTTCATTTTGCTCATGTTAGGACGAGGTTCTCCTCCTGTTCCTAACATGATCTTGTTTTAATTATTTGAAGGGGTCATCCCCCAATCGTAACAAATCCATGCCAAAAGGGAAAGACATACAAAGTCGAAAGGAATTTTGATTCAAAGCAAAGTCGTGAGTAGTACATTTACAGGTTTCTCAAGTTCTATGGTCGTGGAAGGTCTGCTCCTCCTTGAGGCCCTCCGGTGATGGAGTCGATAGTCCCGATTGGAGGCCGATCTCCGGGCTGCTCCTCCCTCCTTGGTGGTTCAGGTTGCGGCAGGGCCCTTGGCCGATCTTCTCTACTCTCAGACCGGCGTCGAATGAACCTGTCGAGTCAACCTCGCCGGATGAGCTCCTCGATCTCATCTCGGAGCTGGATGCATTCCTCCGTATCGTGGCCGTGGTTGCGATGGTAGAGACAGAACTTGTTGGGGTTGCACTTCCTCGGGTGTGTGCGCATCCTCTCTGGCCTAGGGAGCTACTCCCTGACCTTCATCAGTACCTGGGTCTTCAAGGCATTGAGGGGGGCGTAGTTGCAGAATCTTCCCGATGGAGAACCCCGCCAAACCCCACGATCCGGACTTCTCTGCCTACATACCCGGGGAGGAGTATGGACATGCTTGTGCCCAGGAGGGGTTCGAGAACGTGGCCGAGCTTCTCTTGGCCCTTTTTCGACTGCAGGCTTACTCGAGTCTCCCGCCTGTCGCTCTCTCGTAGTCTCCTCATCCTTCATTTTGAAGGCTTCTTCCGCTCGGACGTACCCTTCAGCTCGAGCCAACAAATCAGCAAAATCCCTGGGGTACTTCTTCTCCAGGGAGAACAAAAGGTTATTCTTCTGAAGGCTGCCCTTCAGGGCGGCCATTGCTACCGATTGGTCCAAATTTCGGACCTCCAGCGCTGCGACATTGAAACGGTTGATGTAGGCCCGAATGGACTCCCCCTCCCTCTGCTTGATATTAATGAGGGACTCCAAACCCTTTCGGGGGCGCCGGCTGCTGACAAAATGGGCCACAAATTGGTGGCTCATCTGATCGAAGGAAAAGATGGTACCCGACTTCAGCACCGAGTACCAGTTTCTCGCCGCTCCCTTCAAGGTGGATGGGAAGGCTCGGCATAGAATGGCGTCGGGTGCGCCATGAAGTAGCATCATCGTCCGGAAGGCCTCCAGATGATCGACCGGGTCCGAAGTCCCGTCGTAGCTTTTGAACTGGGGGAGTTTGAAGTTTGGCGGGATCGGTTCCTGCATGATCATTTGAGAAAAGGGAGGGTCAGTGCAAATATCCTCACCATAAGCGGGGGGAGCATGGCGGAGTTCTTCGATCCATCGGTTCATCTCCTGGAGTCTCCGGTCCAGAAAATCCTCTCGACTTCGGGTCTCGAGGGTCCTCTGGCAGAATGGGGGTAGAGATCTTCCAGGGGTGGAGTCGTGATCTGATTGAGGGCTCTCCACCCTCGGGTTTATTTTCTCAGGAAAGACGGGGCGGCTGGCCCAAGTGGCCCGCCCTATCGTCAAATTTTGGTATTCCGATGACACTCTTTCCAGGCGCACTAACGCCTGCGGCTGCTGCTGCTGCTGCATGGCCTGCACAGCTTCAGTGAGGCCTCTGACCTGCTGTGCCAGCAATCAAATTGCTCCGCACCGACCGCCGTTGCCGGAGGAGGAGGAGGCTGGGAAACTGGAGGTGAGGCCGGAGCCTGAGATCTGGCCGCAGAGGCCGTGGATCACCGTGTGGATGCCTTACGGGGAGGCATCGGGCAAAGACCAAGTGGAGGAAGGAGGAGAGGGCACCGGAAAAGATGCCCGAGGGCAATCCCGTTGAGCGCTCCTTTAAGAACAAGGGTACTGTGAAGGTTCGCCCCTTCCTCTAGCGCCAATCCTGTTGGTGCAAAAATCCGCCTGCACCGGAGAAGCTGGAGTTGTGGGGGTTGCGGTCGCCGTCGGGACCTGCAAAAGAAGTCTAAACCGAAGGTGGGGTTGCTCCGGCAAGACCCTCTGACGCTCAAGTCAGTTCTCTGCCTCAACAAGAATAGAGTGCTCGAACGAAAATTTTAGCAAAGTTTCTAGGTAAAAAAAAATGAGAGTCTAGAGAATAACATATCTGGGGTCTCCCCTTTTATAGACGGAGGGGCAACAAACTGATAGCGATGCCTGTAACCGTCTGGCAGTGGGCCGCCCAGAGTCAGGAGAAGTTTGTTGTGGAGAGTAGTGGAGTGGACCCGTGGCTATCACCGGGGCGTGCCATGTGGAGTCTGCCACGAGGAGCGGAGCGACGTCCGTTGTCACGACTTGCCAGAGAATGGAAGAATCGCACGGTATCCGTCGCAGAAAGTGGAGCAGGATCGTGGCCATTATTACGGCCTGCCAGGGAGTGATGGAGCCGCGTGAAATCCATCGCAGGAGGTGGAGCAGAGTCATGGCTGTTGCTGCGGCCTGTCAGGGGGTGATGGGGCTGCATGGAATCCATTGCAGGAGGTGGAGCAGAGTTGTGGCTGTTGCTGCGGCCTGCTAGGGGGTGATGGAGCCACGCAGAATCCATCGCAAGAGGTGGAGCAGAGCCGTGGCTGTGGCGGTGGCTTGCCAGGGGGTCCAGGCCTATCGGTCAGAGTTCGACTGGGGTGTCTGGTGGAGAGAGGTGGCTAGCCACTCGTCTGAGAGGAGCTTGGAGTCCGGCTCTCGAGGAGTCCGGATGGAGTCTTTCCGCAGCCGGGGCTGGAGACGAAGTTTGGCTCCCGTAGGAGCCCGGGCGAAGTCTACCTGCGATTGGAGTCAGGGGCGAAGTCCGGCTCCCTTAGGAGTCTGGGCGAAGTCTACCCATAGCCGGAGTCGTGGGCGGAGTTCGGCTCCCGTAGGATCTCGGGCGAAGTCTACCTGCAATTGGAGTTGGGAGTGAAGTCCGACTCCCGTAGGAGTTCGGACGAAATTTACTTGCAATTAGAGTCAGGGACGAAGTCCGGCTCCCGTAGGAGTCCGGACAAAGTTTACCTGCAGCTCGAGTTGTGGGCAGAGTCTGGCTCTCTAGGAGTCCGGGCGAAGCCTTTCCGCATTCGGAGTTGGGGACGAGATCCGGCTCCCGTAGGAGCTCGGGCGAAGTCTACCTACAATCACAGTCAGGGGTGAAGTCCGGCTCCTGTAGGAGTCCGGACGAAGTTTACCTGCAATTAGAGTCAGGGACGAAGTCCGACTCCCGTAGGAGTCTGGACGAAGTTTACCTGCAGCTCGAGTCATGGGCGGAGTCCGGGCGAAGCCTTTCCGCATTCGGAGTTGGGGACGAGATCCGACTCCCGTAGGATCCCGGGCGAAGTCTACCTGCAATCACAGTCAGGGGTGAAGTCCGGCTCCCATAGGAGTCCGGATGAAGTTTACCTACAATTGGAGTCAGGGACGAAGTCCGGCTCCCGTAGGAGTCCGGATGAAGTTTACCAGCGATCGAGGCCGAGGACGGAGCCCGGCTCCCGTAGGAGTCCGGGCGAAGCCTTTCCGCAGTCAAAGTTGGGGACGAGACCCGGCCCCATAGGAGTCCGGGCTGAAATCTACCTGCAATCACAGTCAGGGGTGAAGTCCGGCTCCCGTAGGAGTCCGGACGAAGTTTACCTACAATTAGAGTCAGGGACGAAGTCTGACTCCCGTAGGAGTCCGAACGAAGTTTACCACCGATCGGGGCCGAGGATGGAGCCCGGCTCTCGTAGGAGTCCTGACGAAGCTTTTCCGCAGTCGAAGTTGGGGACGAGACCCGGCTCCCGTAGGAGTCCGGGCTGAAATCTACCTGCAATCACAGTCAGGGGTGAAGTCCGACTCCCTTTGGAGTCTGGGCGAAGTCTACCCACAGCCAGAGTCACGGGCGGAGTCCGGCTCCCGTAGGAGCCCGGGTGAAGTCTACCTGCAATTGGAGTTGGGAGTGAAGTCCGGCTCCCGTAGGTGTCCGGACGAAATTTACCTGCAATTAGAGTCAGGAACGAAGTCCGGCTCCCGTAGGAGTCCGAACGAAGTTTACCTGCAGCTCGAGTCATGGGCGGAGTCCGGCTCCCATAGGAGTTCGGGCGAAGCCTTTCCGCATTGAGAGTTGAGGACGAGATCTGGCTCCCGTAGGAGCTCGGGCGAAAATCTGGTAGTTGTAGGAATCTGCCGTTGGAGAAGTTCAGCTGTTGGCGAAGTCCGGGGTAGATCGAATTGGAGTTGAACCTGGCTGGAAGAAGTATGGAAGGGGTTCGGGGAGTAGCTGATAGTCGTAGAAAGTCGGTTGGCGGCGGAGCTCAGTGAGTGCTTAGGGCGGTTTAATAGATGACTGGGGGAACTTATGTTGAAGGAGCTCGGGTGGTGTAGTGGAAGTTCGTCCGTCGGGGGAATTCAGTCAGGGGAGGTACCGTCTGCGGTCGACAGCCGGAGGAGTCTCGGGAGGGTTAATCCTGTTAAGAACTTCGGCTGAGGGTATTTTATACCCAACAACCGGCATAGCGCGTCGCTTTCTCCTTGTCTCTTTGTCTTTTTTTTTTCATGTTCGAGTGAAGATTTTCTCTCTGCTCTTAACGGGGTTGTAGGGGTGTAGAGGAGCCGTTGAGGAGACTTCTCTCCTCATCCGATCTTGACCGATTAGGTCTTCGTTTGTGTCAGGATGAGGTTCTCCTCCTGTTCCTGACACAGTCAATTTCAGCTCATGTTTGGGCTATGGGGGCACATAAGGGCCGTTGCAAGGGCCTCTCCCCCCATCTGGTCTCCAAATAATCGGGCCTTCGACTTTACTCATGTTAGGATGAGGTTCTCCTCTTGTTCCTAACAGGGCTGTGGGGGCGCATAAGGGCCGTTGTAAGGGCCTCTCCTCCCATCCGGTCTCTAAATAATCGGGCCTTTGACTTTGCTCATGTTAGGATGAGGTTCTCCTCATGTTCCTAACATGACTGTGGGGGCACATAAGGGCCGTTGCAAGGGCCTCTCCCTCCATCCGGTCTCTAAATAATCGGGCCTTCGACTTTGCTCATGTTAGGATGAGGTTCTCCTCCTGTTCCTAACATGGCTGTGGGGGCACATAAGGACCATTGTAAGAGCCTCTCCCCCCATCTGGTCTCTAAATAACTGGCCTTCGACTTTGCTCATGTTAGGATGAGGTCTCCTCCTGTTCCTAACATGGCTGTGGGGGTACATAAGGGCCGTTGCAAGGGCCTCTCCCTCTATCCGGTCTCTAAATAATCGGACCTTTGACTTTGCTCATGTTAGGACGAGGTTCTCCTCCTGTTCCTAACATGGCTATGGGGGCACATAAGGGCCGTTGCAAGGGCCTCTCTTCCCATCCGGTCTCTAAATTATCGGGCCTTCGTTCGTGTCAGGATGAGGTTTTCCTCCTGTTCCTGACATGCTTAATTTCGATTGTCTGAAGGAGCTACTTCCTATCGTTACAAGCTCATGCCAAAAGAAAAGATATGCGAATATGAAAGAAACTTTTATTTAAGGCAAAGTTATTGGTAATACATTCATAGATTTTTCGAATTCCATAGTCGAGGAAGGTCTGCTCCCCGTCGGGGTCCTCCAGAGATGGTGTTGATGATCCCGATTGGAGGTTGATCTTCAGGCTGTTCCTTCCTCTTTGGTGGCTCCGATTGTGAAAGGGCCCTCGGCCGATCTTCCCTATCTTGAGGCCGGCGTCGAATGAATCTGTCGAGCCGACCTCATCTGATGAGCTCCTCGATCTCGTCCCAGAGCTGAATACACTCCTCCGTGTCGTGGCCGTGGTCACGATGATAGAGGCAGAACTTGTAAGGATTGTGCTTCCTGAGATGTGTGCGCATCCTTTCCGACCTTGATAGCTGCTCCCTGACCTCCATCAGCACTTGAGCTTTTGGAGCATTGAGGGAGGTGTAGCTATGGAATCTTCCTTGGGGAGAGCTCCGCCAAACCCTGCGGTCTGAGCTCCTCTGCCTACGAGCTCGGAGGGGAGTTCGAACACGCTTGTGTCCGGAGGGAGTTCGAGAATATGGCCGAGCTTCACTCACCCCTTTTTCAGCTGCGAGCTTGCCAGAGTCACCCGCCTGTCACTCCTTCACAGTCTCCTCTTTCATCTTGAAGGCTTCCTCTGCTCGGACATATCCTTCGGCTTGAGCCAGCAAATCAGCGAAGTCCCTGGGATACTTCTTTTCCAGAGAGAACAGAAGATCGTTCTTTTGAAGACCGCTCTTCAAGGCGGCCATTGCAACTGATTGGTCCAGATTTCGGACCTCCAACGCGGTGGTATTAAAACGGTTGACATAAGTTCGGATGGATTCTCCCTCCTTTTGCTTGATGTTGATGAGGGACTCCGAACCTGTTCGGGGACATCGGTTGCTAACAAAATGAGCCACAAACTGGTGGCTCATCTGATCAAAAGAGAAGATGGTACCCAGCTTCAGTGCCAAGTACCAATTTCTTGCTGCTCCCTTCAAGGTGGATGGAAAAGCTCGGCACAGGATGGCGTCTGGCATGCCATGGAGCAGCATCATTGTCCGGAAGGCCTCTAGGTGGTCAATCGGATCCAAGGTCCCGTCGTAGCTTTCGAATTGGGGGAGCTTGAAGTTCGGCAGGATTGGTTCCTGCATGATCATTTGAGAGAAAGGAGGGTCAGTACAGATGTCCTCACCGTAAGCAGTGGGAGCATGACGGAGCTCTTCGATCCGTCGGTTCATCTCCTAAAATCTTTGATCCAGGAGGTCCTCTCAACTGTGAGTCTCGAGGGTCTTCTGGTGAAACGAAGGTAGGGACCCTCCAGGGGTAAAATCATGATCAGACGGAGGGCTCTCCGCCTTCTGCTTTCCCTTTCCAGGGAAGATAGGGTGACTGGCCCAAGTGGCCCATCCGGTCATCGAATTCTGAAACTCCGACGATGCTCTTTCCAGCAGCACTGATGCCTGTGGCTGTTGCGGCTGCTGCTGCATGACCTGCACTGCTTCGGTGAGGCCCCTGACCTGCTGAACCAGCAAGTCGAACTGCTCCATGCTGACTGTCCTTGCCAGAGGAGGAGCCTGGAAAATTGGAGACGAGGTCGGAGCTTGCGGGTCTTGCTGAGATCTGGCCGTGGAGGCCGTGGATCGCCTGGTGGATGCCTTTTGGGGAGGGATCAAGTGGAGATTTGGTGGGAGAAGAAGGAGAAAATATTGAAGAAGATGACCGAAGACAATCCTGCTGAATACTCCTTTAAGAACAAGGGTATTGCGAAGACACAGAGCCCTTCCTCTAGCGCCAATTCTATTGGTGCAGAATTCTGTCGACGTCGGAGAAGCTGGAGTCGAAGGGATCGCATCCGCCGTCGGGACCTGCAAGGGAAGTCTAAACCAGAGTTGGGGGTGCTCCGGCAAGACCCTCCGACACTCAAGTCAGTACTCTATCTCAACAGAAATGGAGTACTCAAATGAAATTTTAGTAGAGTTTTGAGATAGAGTTTTGAGCTTAGAGAAGAACATATTTGGAGGTCCCTTTTTATAGACAGAGAGCGTAACTGATCGACAGCGACGTCTGTAACCGCCTGGTAGTGGGCTGTTCGTGGCCATGCGGAGGTTGTTGCAGAGAGTAGTGGCATTAATGGGCCATTCAGAGCCACATGGAGTTTGTTATGGAGAGTAGAGTGGTGTATGTTGTCGTGACTTGCCAGAGAGTGGTGGGGCCATGTGGAATCTATTACAAAGAGCGGAGTGGGGTAGTGGCCATTATCGTGACTTGCCAGAGAGCTCGGGCTTGACGGTTGAAGCTCGGCTGGGACATCTGATGGAGCAGAATGGCTCTCTGTCTTTGCAATCTAAGAGAAGCTCGAATGTTTCCGAGGTTGCTGATGGGTCCACTGTCGTCGGGTGCCTTGGGCACTGATGCTGTAGGTAGAAGTCATCTGCTGTAGAAGCTCGGACGAAACTTTCTGTTGGAGAAGTTCGATAAGAGTCCGATCACTAGAGGAGTCCATCTGGAATTTACCTAATGTGGAAGCTTGTTTGAAGATTGTCCATCGGAGAGGTCCGATTTCAGGAGGAATTCGGCAGAGGGTCGACCGACAGTGGAGTTCGGATGGCGTTGTGGAGGTTCGTCCGCTGGAGGAGTCTTGAGGACACTGTGGAAGGTCGAATGTTGTAGGAGTCTGGGATTCATTTTTGTTGTAGAAGTTTGGACGAAGACCAGTTGTCGTGGAAGTTCAGATGGAGACTTCTTATTGTAGAAACTCAGACGAAGACCGGCTGTCGTGGAAGCTCGGATGGGGACTTCTTATTGTAGAAGTCCCGCTGCTAGAGAAGCTCGGTCGTTGATGAAGTTCGAAAGAAGTTCGGAGTAGAGATCCGGCTGGCGGAGCCCGTCCGTTGTAGGAGTTCGTCTGGAATCCATCCGCTGTAGAAGTTTGGCTGGGATCCAGCTCTCGTTAGAGCTCGGATGAAATTCGGGAGGCAGTCGACCACCGTAGAAACTTGGATGGAATCCGATTACTATAGAAGTTCTGCTATTGGAGAAGCTCAGATATTGATGAAGTCCGAAAAAAGTTCGGAGTAAAGTCGTTCGTGGTCGGAAGTAGTCTAGGCTAAGATTCGGAGAATAGTCGATCACTGTAGAAAATCGACTGATAGCGAAGCTCAGAGAGCATTTGGAGCAGTCTGGTAGATGAATGGAGGAGCCTATTATTGAAGAAATTCGGATGGTATTATGGAAGCTCGGATGGTCGGGGGAGTTCTGAAAGACGCCACACAAGGTCGAAAGCCGGAAGAGCCCTGGAAGGGTCGGCTTTTTACGAACTTCGGCTGGGGTTATTTTATATCCAACAGAAACCTTTTGTTTTCATTTAGGTTAGGGAATTATTACTTTAAGACAGCAATATTAATGAAATCCATACAAAGATACCTAGCTACTACATAAAAATTATGCTGCTTTCTCCCAATTTATTTAGTTTTTCAGTTCTGCTTCATTATATACTTTCAAATTCAATCTAAAAATTAGTCCACATGTATTAAAGCTGTCACATCTCCGATCCTAGAATACGAATCGGAGATCATGATAATCACTGCATACTCATAGAGAACTCTTCACAAAAGTATATAAGGTATCTCATCATGCTATCATAAAGTAACAATGGAACAAAATTCAAATAATTAGTATTCAACTTTATTTCAAATAATTAAATTAAGTATCTTACAAAATAATATTTTATAGTTTTCTATCAATATCAATAAATTTTAATCTAAATAAAGATATTAAATTTTGCTTCTAATTTGCTCTCTCATATCGAATATCTGACTCAAGCTAGTTCTCTGAATCTGTAAAAATAGTAAAATATAGAATAATGAGTTAGCCTAATAAGCAATGATTATCTTGGCTAGATAATTGATATGATAATATGAGTTGCAAATATCAAAATATAATTTATCATTAACCAGTGCATAAACGTAATCAAATTTATTTACAAAATATGAATTCAATAATATCATTTTCTTTCAAATATGTATATACATAATTATATATTTGATTTTAAAAAATCAATCATATACTAAAATTTAATTCAAAATAAATTTTATTTAACTTATCAGCTTTTAACTATGACTATACTTATTTTCTATCATCAGACTAGAATACCACACTTATATCTTATGGTCGGATCGGAGTAGCACACTTATATTCTGTGGCGGGCTAGAATACTACAATTATACTCTATAGCAGGCCAAAATGCTATACTTATATCCTATGGCTGGATTAAAAATAGAATCATGAGATCAAAGTATCAATACATAATCTTTAATTGATAGGGTTCAGAATATAGTTAGGTTGAGAGTCTAAAATTGATTTGTATCAAAATTTTTTTCACAGAATAATACGTATTCCATAATCAAATCAAAATATACATAAATGATTTTAAATCAATAAATAGTTATAGTAATAGCCTAAGAAATATTACTTTAAAATTTTATATTGATTATTATTCAAAACATATTTTTATGACATTCATAAATCACATACAAATCAATTAAAAATTTATTTCATTTTCAAAATAATATAATATATATGAAAGATCTCGAAAAGGTGAATTATTACTTACCTCATATATACTCTAATGAATCCACATAATTACAGAATTTTTTTTTTCAAAACTTAATATCCAAAATCATACTTTTTATTATACTTTAATCATAATTATTTTATAAATAAAAATCTTAATTCTTCATAGGGCTGGCTGGCTATGCGGTAGCACCTGACATCCAGTCGGTTTAATCTAGGACAGCAAATCGATTAACCATAAATTAAGGATCAATGTAGGATACAAGGATACAATCGACGATGAAATCTCATAATACTCAATTCGATCAAAATGGGGATTAGCAAATTGTCCAACAATCAATGATCAAGATCCCTTTATCCGGATCTATCAAGGCTATTAGAGCATCTTTCTAAGATATAAAAAATCTTAGAAAAAAGACACTATCTAAAGAGAGATGCTTTTAAAGAGAAAAACTTGTATATAGAGAAAATAAAATTTTTTAGAGAAAAAAAGTAGAGAGAGAAAGTAGAAAGAGAGAAGACAAAGAGAGAAACTCTCTCTCTTTTTCTTTTCTTCTTTTTTTTTTCTTTTTATTTTTTCTTTTCTTTTTCTCTGTTTCTGTTTTTCTTCTCTCTCTCTCTCTCTCTCTTTTGGTTCCATGGTGAAATAGAGGACTATTTTTCCCCTTTTCTTTTGAAACAATGGATTACCATTGGCATGGCTCTGGCTGACGGTGGCTGAGGCTACGACGATGCAGTCAGTGGACCCTGGATCAGTGATTGACAATGACCTTTGGGTTGAAAAAGTAAAAGAAAATGGTGAAAAAACAAACCAAAGTAGGGGAGGGGTTTTCTTGAGAGAAATCAGGCAATTGCTAGCAGAAGACTAGGGTTAGGTGGTTGAGAAAGAAAGAGCAGACAGTGAGAAGTATTTTTACCTTATCTTTGGTGACATTTGGACATGATTCCAATAGATTTGAAGGAAAATCTTAGAAAAAGAAAAAGAGAGGAAAAAGACTCCTCTCAGCGGTGAATGGTGGTTGGTGGTGGCGGATTGCACAAGGGACTTGGTCTCTTTATATAGAGGCATAGGGGGAGGAGTTAGACTCCATCCTAGCCTTAGATTCTGACTTTGGTCGAGAGTCAATCAGGGAGAAAGACCAACAAGAGAGAAGATAGAAATCTTCTCTCTATTTTTTTGTGGGTTGCTTTAAGATTTGTGTAGCCAATCTAGACTTGGGTATTACATTCTTCCTCCCTAAAAAGAAATTTCATCTTGTTGGGTATAAAATACCCTTGGCCGAAGTTCTTGGCGGGATTGACCCTCGCAAGTCTCTTCCGACTTTCGACTGCTGTTGGTGAACTCCCATCGCTCCACCCGGACTCCTACGGGAGCCGGACTCCGTCCCTAACTTCAACCTCAAGGAAGACTCCGCCCGGACTCCTACGGGAGCCAGACTCCGTCCCCAACTTCAACCTCAAGGAAGACTCCGCCCGGACTCCTACGGGAGCCGGGCTCTGTCCACAACTTCAACTGCTGGTAAGCCTTGTCCGGACTCCTACGGGAGCCAGACTTCGCCTTTGATTTTAATTGCAGGAAGGCTCCACCTGGACTCCTACGGGAGCCGGGCTCTGGCCTCGACTCCAATGGCTGCAGACAGACTTCGTCCAGATTCCTACAGGAGCCAGACTCCGCCCACGACTTCAACTACAAGCAGACTCTTCCCGGACTCCTACGGGAGCTGAACTCCATCCCCAACTTCAACCTCAAGGAAGACTCCGCCCGGACTCCTACGGGAGCTGGACTCCGTCCCCAACTTCAACCTCAAGGAAGACTCCGCCCGGACTCCTACGGGAGCCGGGCTCTGTCCACAACTTCAACTGCTGGTAAGCCTTATCCGAACTCCTACGGGAGTCAGACTTCGCCTTTGATTTTAATTACAGGAAGGCTCCATCCAGACTCCTACGGGAGCCGGGCTCCGGCCTCGAGTCCAACGGCTGCAGACAGACTTCATCCGGATTCCTACGGGAGCTGGACTCCACCCACGACTTCAACCGCAAGCAGACTCTGCCCGGACTCCTACGGGAGCCGGACTTCGTCCCCAACTTCAACCTCAAGGAAGACTCCGCCCGGACTCCTACGGGAGCCGGGCTCTGTCCATAACTTCAACTGCTGGTAAGCCTTGTCCGGACTCCTACGGGAGCCGAACTTTGCCTTTGATTTTAATTGCAGGAAGGCTCCACCCAGACTCCTACGGGAGCCAGGCTCCGGCCTCGACTCCAACGGCTGCAGACAGACTTCGTCCGGATTCCTACGGGAGCCGGACTCCGCCCACGACTTCAACCGCAAGCAGACTCTGCCCAAACTCCTACGGGAGCCGAACTACATCCCCAACTTCAACCTCAAGGAAGACTCCGCCCGAACTCCTACGGGAGCTGGACTCCGTCCACAACTTCAACCTCAAGGAAGACTCCGCCCGAACTCCTACGGGAGCCGGGCTCCGTCCACAACTTCAACTGCTGGTAAGCCTTGTCCGGACTCCTATGGGAGTCAGACTTCGCCTTTGATTTTAATTACAAGAAGGCTCCACCCGGACTCCTGCGGGAGCCGGGCTCCGGCCTCGACTCCAATGGCTACAAATAGACTTCGTCCGGACTCCTACGGGAGCCGGACTCCGCCCACGACCCTGACTGCAAGTAGACTCCGTTCGGACTCCAACGGAAGCCAGACTCCATCTTCTATTCCGACTGTGGGGAGACCTCACCCAAACTCCTACGGGTACCGGATCCCGCTACCAACTCCAATCGAACTTCGACGGACAAGTCTGGACCCCCTGGCAGGCCACAGTAATGGACAACACTGCTCTGCTCCACTCCCTACGGTGGACCCTACGCAGCTTCATTACTCCATGGCAGGCTGTATAAATGGCCACGATCCTGCTCCACTCCCTGCGGTGGATCCTGTGCGATTCCACCACTCCCTGACGAGTCACGACAGCGGACACCGCTCCACTCCCTGTAACTGATTCCACGTGGCGAGCCACGGCGATAGCCACGATCCCACTCCACTACCCTCCACAATAAATCCCTCCTGACTCTGGGCGGCCCACTACCAGATGGTTACAGGCGTCGCTATCAATTTGTTGCCCCCTCTATCTATAAAAGGAGAACCCCAGATACGTTATTCTATAAGCTCTCATTTTTACCTAGAAACTCTGCTAAAATTTTTGTTCGAGCACTCCATTCTTGTTGAGACAGAGAACTGACTTGAGCGTCGGAGGGTCTTGCCGGAGCAACCCCACCTCCGGTTTAGACTTCTTTTGCAGGTCCCGGCGGCGACCGCGACTCCAGCTTCTCCGGCGTAAGTGGATTTTTGCACCAACAGGATTGGCGCTAGAGGAAGGGCTTGAACCTTCGTGGTACCCTTGTTCTTAAAGGAGCGCTCAACGGAGCCACCTCCGGTCATCTTCTCCGACACCCGCTCCTCCTTTCCCCCACTGGATCCTCGCCCGATGTCTTCTCGCGAAGCATCTGCACGGCCTCCACAGCCATATCTCGGGCCCCGGTCTCGCCTCTGGTTTCCCGGGCCCTGCATCCTCCGGCAATGGTCGCCGGCACGGAGTGGTCGGACAATCGGCCTCCGACGGGTTTCGCCGACACCATCTCGGGAGGATCCCGGTGGGAAGCAACCAACGTATCGGCCGTACCCCCCAAGCGGCAAAAGATTGAAGAGCCCATAACCTTTACTGAAGAAGATGCTCAGGGAGTCCAATTTTCTCATAACGACGCGGTCGTAGTTTCCATGAATGTAGCAAATTACGACGTCCGTCGCATTCTTGTCGACAATAGAAGCTCGACCGACATCTTGTTCTTCGATGCCTTTTCAAGAATGTCCATCCTTGACGGCCATTTGAGACCGATTAGCTCCCCTCTGGTCGGTATCCAAGGCAATCCAGGGCTCTGGTGAATTTCTTGGTGGTGAAGGCACCGTCAGCCTACATTGCAATCCTCGGCCGACCTGGCCTCAATGCTCTCCAAGCCGTTGTATCAACCTACCATTTGAAGTTGAAGTTCTCCACCAACCAGGGGATCAGAGAGGTCTGGGGAGACCAAGCCCTGGCCAGACACTGCTACAATATAGCCTTGCAAAGAAGCGACCAATCTGACCCCTGTCCCGTCGACGGACTGGATGCTCGTGATGACCTCACCGAAGAGAGGGGCACCCCAATTGAAGATCTGATACCAATCCCTTTGAATGACGGAAACGCGGAGCATGTAGCGATGATCGGCTCCAACCTGGGGGAGGAGGTGCGGACGCATCTCATTGATTTTCTATGAAGGAATGCGAATGTTTTTGCTTGGGTTCCAGTAGACATGCCAGGGATTGACACGGAAGTCATGGAGCATCGCCTGGCCGTCGATCCAAAGCATCGACCGACGAAGGAAAAAATCCGAGGTCATGCATCGGAGAGACAGAAGGTGATAGCCGAGGAAGTGGACAAGCTCCTTAAAGCCAGATTCATTAAGGAAGTCAATTATCCTGATTGGATTTCCAACGTTGTCCTAGTCAAAAAAGCAAACGGCAAGTGGAGGATGTGCATAGACTTCAAAAAGCTGAATAAGGCCTGTCCAAAGGATAGCTACCCCCTTCCCAAAATCGATCAACTGGTGGATGCGACCTCGGGCCATGAGCTCCTCACCTTCATGGATGCGTTCTCCGACTATAATCAAATCAGAATGGCATCGAAAGATGAAGAAAAGACAGCTTTCATCACTAATCGTGGCCTTTACTGTTACAGGATCATGCCTTTCGGCCTCAAAAATGTGGGCGCAACCTACCAACGGTTGGTGAATAAAATCTTCAAGGAGCAGATCGGCCGTAACATGGAGGTCTACGTGAACGATATGCTCATAAAAAGCAAATCTTCCAGAGATCACGTCACCGACCTCGAGGAGACCTTCGACGCTCTCCGAAAATATAGAATGAAGCTGAACCCAACTAAATGCGCTTTCGGAGTAACCTCGGAAAAGTTCCTGGGCTTCATGGTGTCAGGGTACGGGATCGAGGCCAATCCAGAGAAAATTCATGCCATCCAGGAGATGGCCACCCCAAAGTCGATAAAAGAGGTTCAGCACCTCACGGAGAGGATAGCGGCCCTGAATCACTTCATCGCAAGGTCGACCGAATGGTGCTTACCTTTCTTTCAAACCCTCAAGCAGCCGAAGAACTTCTGTTGGACCTCTGAGTGCCAACAGGCATTCGAAGAACTAAGGAGCTACCTCGGCTCACCCCCGCTGTTGGCAAGGCCAGAGCCTGGGGAGGAACTATTTTTATACCTGACGGTCTCTCCCATGGCTCTCATGGCCGTCCTTGTCAAAGAAGAAGTGAAAGTCCAACGGCCAATCTACTATGTCAGCCGCGTGTTGAGGGACACCGAGACCAGGTACATCAAATTAGAAAAACTGACTTACGCCTTGTTGATTGCAGTCCGGAGGCTCCGGCCCTACTTTCAAGGGCACACCGTGATGCTGCTCACCGATCAACCGATCAAAGCGATTTTGCACCGGGCGGATGCCTCTGGGAGGATGGCAAAGTGGACGATAGAGCTCACAGAATTCGACATCAACTATCGACCCAGGCTAGCAGTGAAGGCCCAAATATTGGCAGATTTCATAGTGGAGTGTACTATCCCAGAGGAGGCTGAACCTGAACAAAGCGAAATTGACGACCTGAAGTCCCGGCCGAACTCCCCCAAAGAAGAAGCAGATCCCTCTGATCACTTTTGGGCCCTCTATGTGGATAGGTCTTCCAACATGTCAGGCGCAGGTGCGGGCCTGATCTTGGTCAGTCCAGAGGGAATCATCGTGGAGTACGCTCTGCATTTTGAGTTCCCCACAACAAACAATGGGGCGAAATATGAAGCTCTGATCGCAGGACTAAGGATCGCCAAAGAGCTGGGAATAGATCAACTCCGGGTCCACAGCGACTCTCAACTAGTAGTGGGACAAGTCAGCGGAAGTTACGAAGCGTGGGAGGACAGTATGGCCAAATACCTTGAAAGGGTGAAGGAGCTCGTCCCCGCCTTTAGCAGCTTCAACATCAGACAGATCCCAAGGTTGGAGAATACCAGGGCTGACCTTCTCTCCAAGCCGAACTGCCTAAAGACGTTCTCTTTGAAGTTCTAAAGCATCCGAGTATAGAAGAGTCGCGGCCCGTGATGGAAATTGACCACGAGCCCAGCTGGGTCGACCCACTGATAATCTATCTCAGAGATGGAGTTCTCCCCCAGGATGCGTAAGAAGCTCGGAAGCTCCAAAACCAAGCCTCCCGATACATCCTTTATGAGGGCAAATTGTACAAGAGATCATACTCCTTGCCCCTCTTAAAATGTCTCCGGTCTTCGGAAGCTGACTACGCCTTGTGGAAAGTGCATGAAGGAATCTGTAGAAACCATTTGGGGGCTAGATCTTTATCCCACAAGTTGCTCCGCCAAGGATATTACTGGCCGACAATGTATCATGATTCGATTGAATATGTCAGAAAGTGTGATCGATGTCAGAGATATGCTAATGTCCAGAGACAGCCCGCCACCGAGCTCACACCTTTGAGTGCCCCATGGCCTTTTGCGCAATGGGGGATGGACATCCTTGGCTCCTTTCCTATGGCGTCTGGGCAGAGGAAGTTCCTCCTTGTAGCGATCGACTATTTCACCAAATGGGTTGAAGCCGAACCACTAGCAAAAATAACAGAAGCAAAAGTATAAGATTTCGTCTGGAAGTCGATCGTGTGTAGGTTCGATCTGCCTAGGACCCTAATCACTGATAATGGACGGCAATTCGCGGGAGCGAAATTCGCCGAATTCTGTGAAGATCTAAACATCTCCCACAACTTCACATCGGTAGCCCATCCTCAAGCGAACGGTGAAGCTGAGGTGACTAACAGAACCCTTTTGCAGGAAATTAAGACAAGGCTCGAAAAAGCGAAGGGAACTTGGGCGGACGAGCTTTATCATGTGTTGTGGGCGTATCAAACTACCCAGAGGCTGCCCACAGGGGAGACCCCCTTTGCTTTGGCCTTCGGTACGGAGGCCGTCATCCCAATTGAGCTTAAACTCCCGTCAACGCGAGTCGTGGCATTCGACGAACGTCAAAATTCGTAAAGTCTTAAAGCTAACCTCGACCTGCTGGAAGAAAGACGGGAGATAGCTCAGGTTCGAATGGCAGCCTACAGACAGAAAGTCGCTCGGTATTACAACGCCCGGGTCAAGAACAAAATCTTTAGAGCAGGAGATCTAGTGCTTCGATGAGCCACTATCTCACAACCTCAGGATCGAGGGAAACTTACCCCAAACTGGGAAGGCCCGTATGAGGTCAAAAAAGTGGTCTGGTCCGGAACTTATTATCTTAAGGAGCTCGGAGGGACCAACCTCCCACGACCATGGAGCTTGAAAAACTTACGGATGTACTACCAATAACTTCATTTTAATTAAAAGTTGTATATCTGCATATCTTTGGCATTATCCTACATCTACAGGACAACCCAAACAAATTGTATCAGAAGCGGGAGGGGAACCTCGTCTCGACAAAATCGAAGGCCCGGTTCCCTTTAGACCGGATGGGGGGAGAGGCCCTGCAATGCCCGTATGCGCCCCCACAGCCCTGTTAGGGACAGGAGGAGAATCTCGCCCTAACTTGAGCAAAGTCGAAGGCCCTGTTCCCTTTAGACCGGATGGGGGGAGAGGCCCTGTAACGCCCATATGCGCCCCCGCAACCCTGTTAGGGACAGGAGGAGAATCTCGCCCTAACTTGAGCAAAGTCGAAGGCCCGATTTCCTTTAGACCGAATGGGGGGAGAGGCCCTGCAATGCCCATATGCACCCCTACAGCCCTGTTAGGGATAGGAGGAGAACCTCGCCCTAACTTGAGCAAAGTCAAAGGCCCAGTTTCCTTTAGACCGGATGGGGGGAGAAGCCCTGCAACGCCCATATGCGCCCCCACAGCCCTGTTAGGGACAGGAGGAGAACCTCGCCCTAACTTGAGCAAAGTCGAAGGCCCGATTCCCTTTAGACCGGATGGGGGGAGAGACCCTGCAACGCCCATATGCGCCCCCACAGCCCTGTTAGAGACAGGAGGAGAACCTTGCCCTAACTTGAGCAAAGTCGAAGGCCCGGTTCTCTTTAGATCGGATGGAGGGAGAGGCCCTGCAACGCCCATATGCGCCCCCACAGCCCTGTTAGGGACAGAAGGAGAACCTTGCCCTAACTCGAACAAAGTCGAAGGCCCGGCTCTCTTTAGGCTGAAAGGTGGGAAGGGCCCTGCAACGCCCATATGTACGCCCATGACCGCGTTAGAAACTAGAGGAGGACCTCGTCCTAACCAGAGCTGAAACCTGTTACGACAGGAATGGGGGAAGAACTTCGTTTCGGCATCAATTAAAAGTCTGGTCGTTCAAAGACCAGAAGAGAAAAAGGGGGGGACTTTCCCCAACGGCCCCCTCACAATAAAATTTCGTCCGGACTCCTACGGGAGCCGGACTTTGTCCCTAACCTTGACTGCAGGTGGACTCCGCCCGGACTCCTACGGGAGCCAAACTCTGTTCCCAACCTCAACTGCTGAAGGGCTCCACCCGGACTCCTACGGGAGCTGAGCTCCGCCCGCGACTTCACTTACAGGCTTCGTCCGGACTCCCACGGGAGCCGGACTTCACCCTGACTTCGCTTACGGGAGCCGAACTCCCATAGCCTCACCAAGGGCGGAGGAAAAATTCCAAGCGAAAAAGAAAAAGGAAGGCGATGGATCACGTCAGCGACGAATGAAAAACAAACAGCGTTCAAGATGTAGAGAACCCTGTCTCGGTAAGGATTGGGGCTCTCATCGAGAACCTCAGCTTTCAAGGAAGCTTTCAATATAAGCCCAAGGTAAAATGACTTCCTCAGGGTGATAGAAGCTCAGACCTCCGAGCTCGAGCCCTGATGGGGGCACCAAACCCGAATGGCCCCAGACGACTCTATGGCCACGGATATGATAGTAATCGGGTACCTCCGAACGATACAAGGGCCGAAAAGAAGCTCGGCAAATGACAAATCAACATATGAGTAAAAGAGGTAGTGAAAAATTACCTTCTCGTGTGCATTATAGAGCCATTAAGGTTGAAGGAAAGGGATAACTAAAAGGCAAGCCGGCGTGGCAACCACCGGTAACCTAAGAACGACGTCAAAAAAAAAAAAAAAAAGAAAAGAAGAGAAAAAGGAAAAGGGAATACAACAATGATAATGGCCAAGGAAAGAAGTTCGACAGACAATAACTCGACGCAAAGTGCAGACGAGGTAATAAAGTCTCCTTCTCATTTTTTAATCAACAAGATATACGTTACCGAACCTGGAGGGCCAGAAAAGAATACACTATTACAAGGCTCAGATACACGACTTAGAAGAAATACATCGGAGGTCACTTCAGGCTGTAAACTTCTCTTCCCAGTTCTGTCCGACCGTATTTTCTAGTGCATGCAATAAACATGCTCGGCTTTCTCCCGCTCCATCTCCGGAATCCCAACCCTAGGGGGAAAAGAATGGGATAGAGTTCAGGAGGCAGCAAAGGCGATGGCAGTGGCGACGATGACCTGTTTCAAAAAGAACCGGGGTTACCCCAAGGACAGCGATGGCATCAGAGATATGCGCCATCACCGAATGCCCCCTCCTAGGCGTTCCGGCAAGGTCAGCATGCGCTACTTCCACCGTCCCACGATAAGTTTTACTGCCCCACCATCGGTGCCGACCGCTTCTGATCCCTCGGCTCTGACGACATCAAGGATCCCGCCACGGCTTGCGACGATGACTCTGCCCTCTTGACCGGCGTCGCCCCGATCAGCTACTCCGAAATTTTCAGGCGGAACGCCTTCACCGATTGTCCCCGTTATTAAACCTCTGTTGTTGAAGGGATTCTCCCTCGAGCCCCCTTCAAAGCGACGGGAACCCACGGCGGCACGACCGAAGAACTCGCAGACTGCTGTCCTCCTCCTTGCACCCTTCCAAGACCGTGGCATCTTCTTGAGATTGGCCTCCAGGGCGGAGGTCCTGGCGGGGGAACCCCTTAAAGAGAATCGGGGGACTGGAAATGGTGGAGAGCTGGCGGAGGTGGCAAAAACCAGCGCAAAGGATGCTCGAAGTCAGAAGGAGCATCGGTGGAGTGGCAGAGTGGCTAAGCTCTCTGGCGAAAGGAAGATATCGTCCCTCAGGCGAAGTGAAGCCCCCTGAGGAAGGGTGGGGGGTTTAAATAGGCAACGGAGCCTAGCACAATTATGGTGGCGAGTGTCCCTAGGCCAATCGATGCTCACCACGCATCCTGCATGTCCCATTCGCCGCTACCTGGGGTTGACTGTTTGCAAACTTTCATGGCACAACGCTTGGGATCACGTCCCGGTGGGAGTTCCGAAAAGACTCTTCGGGTCGCCCTAATCGAAAAAAGGGCTCCGGCATGCGCGCATTAAATGCCAACATATTTGAGGACGGTTGCGTGCGGGCGTCAGGGGGAGAACTTCGGCTGCGATGACCACTCTGTACTTCCTTCATTCGAAATTCAAACTCGAAAGTAGGGGGACTAGTGTTGGGTATAAAATACCCTCGGCCAAAGTTCTTGGCGGGATTGACTCTCGCAAGTCTCTCTCGACTTTCGACTGCTGTTGGTGAACTCCCATCACTCTGCCCGGACTCCTACGGGAGCCGGACTCCATCCCCAACTTCAACCTCAAGGAAGACTCTGCCCGGACTCCTACGGGAGCCGGACTCCGTCCCCAACTTCAACCTCAAGGAAGACTCCGCCCGGACTCCTATGGGAGCCGGGCTCTGTCCACAACTTCAACTGCTGGTAAGCTTTGTCCGGACTCCTACGGGAGCCAGACTTCGCCTTTGATTTTAATTGCAGGAAGGCTCCACCCGGACTCCTACGGGAGTCGGGCTCCGGCCTTGACTCCAACGGCTGCAGACAGACTTCGTCCGGATTCCTACGGGAGCCGGACTCCGCCCACGACTTCAACCGCAAGCAGACTCTGCCCGGACTCCTACGGGAGCCGAACTCCGTCCCAAACTTCAACCTCAAGGAAGACTCTGCCCGGACTCCTACGGGAGCCAGACTCTGTCCCCAACTTCAACCTCAAGGAAGACTCCGCCCGGACTCCTACGGGAACCGGGCTCTGTCCACAACTTCAACTGCTGGTAAGCCTTGTCCGGACTCCTACGGGAGCCGGACTTCATCTTTGATTTTAATTGCAGGAAGGCTCCACCCGGACTCCTACGGGAGCCGGGCTCCGACCTCGACTCCAACGGCTGCAGACAGACTTCATCCGGATTCCTACGGGAGCCAGACTCCACCCACGACTTCAACCGCAAGCAGACTCTGCCAGGACTCCTATGGGAGCCGGACTCCATCCCCAACTTCAACCTCGTAGGAGTCTGGGCTCTGTCCACAACTTCAACTGCTGGTAAGCCTTGTTCGGACTCTTACGGGAGTCGGACTTCGCCTTTGATTTTAGTTACAGGAAGGCTCCACCCGGACTCCTATGGGAGCCGGGCTCCAGCCTCAACTCCAACGGCTGCAGACAGACTTCGTCCAGATTCCTACGGGAGCCGGACTCCGCCCACGACTTCAACCGCAAGCAGACTCTGCCCGGACTCCTACGGGAGCCGAACTCCGTCCCCAACTTCAACCTTAAGGAAGACTCCGCCCGGACTCCTATGGGAGCTGGACTCCATCTCCAACTTCAACCTCAAGGAAGACTCCGACCGGACTCCTACGGGAGCCGGGCTCCGTCCACAACTTCAACTGCTGGTAAGCCTTGTCCGGACTCCTACGGGAGCCAGACTTCGCCTTTGATTTTAATTGCAGGAAGGCTCCACCCGGACTCCTGCGGGAGTCGGGCTCCGGCCTCGACTCCAACGGCTGCAAACAGACTTTGTTCGGACTCCTACGGGAGTCGGACTCCACCCATGACCCCGACTGCAAGTAGCCAGACTCCGTCTTCTATTCTGACTGCAGAGAGACCTCTACCAAAGTCCTACGGGTACCGGACCCCACTACCGACTCCAACCGAACTTCGGCCGACAAGTCTGGACCCCCTGGCAGGTCACAGAACGGACAACACTGCTCTGCTCCACTCCCTGCGGTGGACCCTACGCAGCTTCATTACTTCTTGGCAGGCTGTATAAACGGCCACGATCCTGCTCCACTCCCTGCGACGGATCCTGTGCGATTCCACCACTCCCTGACGAGTCATGACAGCGGACGCCGCTCCACTCTCCATAACTGATTCCATGTGGCGAGCCACGACGATAGCCACGATCCCACTCCACTACCCTCTGCAATAAATCCCTCCTGACTCTGGGCGGCCCACTACCAGATGGTTACAGGCATCGCTATCAATTTGTTGCCCCCTCCGTCTATAAAAGGGAAACCCCAGATACGTTATTCTATAAGCTCTCATTTTTACCTAGAAAATCTGCTAAAATTTCCGTTCGAGCACTCCATTCTTGTTGAGGTAGAGAACTGACTTGAGCGTCGGAGGGTCTTGCCGGAGCAACCCCACCTCCGGTTTAGACTTCTTTTGCAGGTCCCGACGGCGACCGCGACTCCAGCTTCTCCGGCGTAAGCGGATTTTTGCACCAACACATCCTTAATTTTTTTTTTACTCGAGTCCTCAAAATTTCTTACTTGGGATTCATAGTTCAAATCTCATCCTTGAACTTTTTGATATTCTAATTCTTGATACTATTTCATCATTAAATCATCTCATAAGGGAAAGATCAATACCATAAGGGTTGATTTGAAGTAGAACCATTCATTTCTTATAATCAAAATCAGTATCTCAATTCTAGATAAGAATATCAAATTTCTCACCAAAATTATTATTTGCTCTTGACTTAATCGATCTATCTTGAGATCATAAACAAACTTCGCTATACTCTTGGTAGATGAACATTCTAGAATAAAAATCTAAGATTAATGAACAATCTCACGTTCTTTCTGATAGATAGAGAAGCATAAGCTTCAATTCTAGGAGAAAAAAAACCACCTACAAATATTCTAATCCTAAGATCAAAAAAATTGATGGGCCACTTATCTCAAGACTCAAGATGCCAAAAATTTTCTTAGTATGGTAGATAGGAGATCTACTTATGAAAATCATATAATGACATCCAAAATAATCCAAAATTAAAAAAATTATTCTTTCCATTATCGATGAATTTTCTCTGCAAGAAATATTAAATCATATCATCTATGATAATTTTTAACTCAAAGAATCAATATTGCTGACTAGCTCAAAATAATCTAGATCACCATGTTTTGCAGCGCACTCGGTTCTGAACCATCAAAATTTTTTAGATTCACCAAATAATTTCGACTGATATATTACTCTATGCCATAGATGCAAAAAATCTAAAATCTTAAATTCCAAATAAAGTAAAACATGAACTTCTGATTCTTATCCCTAATTTTGTCTGGAGCACAACCAGCTTGATTAACCCTTGAGTCCAATATTGGTGGGATCATAGCCTCGATCATTCTTTTAAAAAGCAATTACCTAATAGAAGATAGGGTTTATTAGTTTTTATCCACAAAAATAGAACCACGCATCTATAAGTGTTGGGGGTGAGTCTAAGGGGCTTTGCACTTGAGTCAACCCGCATCAAGCCAGATCGACCTTAAGTGGTAGGCAAGATGGTCAGTCCCATTTAATCCCTACGCACCAAGGGTGAGTCAATCCTCTAGGTCGACCCTGAGGATGTTGCCACATCATCAGCGATGCCTCCGGCTAGCAAATCCTCCTGGGTCCCATCGATTGTGCATTGGTATATGGCCAATAATCTCCCCTCAAGCGACATCCAGGAGGCCTATTAGGTTTCGAACTTGCAACCTCGCTCTGATACTATATGTTGGAACCATAGCCCCGACCACTTATCTAAAAGGCAATTGTCTAATAGAAGGTAGGGTTTATTGGTCTTTATCGATAGGAATAGAACTCTGTATCTATACATGCTATGGACGGGCCTGAGGGGCTTCACACTTAAGTCGACCCGCATCAAGCCACATTGACCTCAAGCAGTAGGCTAGATGGTCAGTCCCATTTAATCCCTACCCACCATGGGTGAGTCAACTCTTTAGAAAGATCCTTGAGGATGTTGCTACATCATCAGCCACCCCTTCGACTGGCAACCCTCTCGGATCCCATCAAGGGTGCATGGTACATGGCCAACAAATATCAGATTCAAAACTATCATATAGGTTTACTATAATCTAATATGAATAAATTTTGATTCTCTTATTCATCCCTTTAAACAATTCAAATTAAAATTCTATAAGTAAAATCAATAAGAAAAATTTTCTAATTGCTCCATCAAGTTAGGACTTAAATCAAAATATATAAGTAAAATCAACTCAATCATCTCTTCTAAAATTTCTTCCATCGAGATTTTTGACATCTATTAAATACTATCTATAGTAATTATGCAAATATTTCAAAATCAAATTCTTCATACCATACTAGATTTTAACATTTACCTCAATAATAATGGCAAAGAAACTCCAAATCAGTTCCTCATCGCAAAATTTTGAATTATAATTTCACATACATCTCAAAATGTTGAATAGATATAAATAAGATCTTTTATTTTGACTTAAAGATAGCAATCAAGGATTTCATTAACATCCTAAACCTCGATGGCAGAAGATCCCTCGATTAACATAGATACATAATCTTTGAATTGAGGTTTTATATATATCATATAGTTTTTGATAGGCATAAATAAGATCTATTACTTGGACAAAGATAGTAATTAAAGATTCCATCAAAATAAATTTTTATAATCTCATAATTAATTTCTTCAATAAGAAATAGATTTCTTTGCAATATCTCTAACTATTTTTTTCTATATACAGGCTCATACATGACCCACATTTGAGTATCAATCTTAAAGAATATTCTAATCAGATATCATATAAGATCTTGCTTAGTCTAACGTTAAACAACATTTTATGAATGAACCTTTGTCTTGCCACTAAATAATTAACTTTAAAATTGAAAACAATATCACTGTATTCACAACCAATGATCAAATTAATAATCCCAATAAATAATAAAATTTTATGACGAATCAATTTGCAATTATTTTAGATCAAAATCCAACTAATCATAAAATGATCCATACATTTCCTAACTTATATCAAACCTTATGAATTATTATTTTTAAGTGATCTTTTCATTCATAATCATAAGATTTAGTCAGAAATCATGAAGATAATTTATACTACAATTATTAGATCTATACCCCAATATCCCAAGTGTCTATCCATCAATACTTATCCTATATCTTATTTTATGTGTTATAATTTATCCACTTATGTTTTGATACTATATTAGTTGTCATGCTTCTAATCAGAGATTACGAGCCGAAGGTCACAACAATCACCACATACTTATAGAGGACTCTCCTTATAAGCATACAAGACATCTCATCATAATAACATAAAATAATAGTGAAATAAAATTTAAATAATTAATATTTAATTTTATTTCAAATAACTAAATCAAATATCTTACAAAATAATATTCTATAGTTTTCCATCAATGTCAATAAATTCTAATCTAAATAAAGATATTAAAATCTGCTTCAAATTTGCTCTTTCATATTGAATATTCGAGTCAAGCTAGTTCTCTAAATTTATAAAAATAATAAAATATAGATTAATAAGCTAGACAGTCTAATAAGTAATGATTATCTTTACTAGATAATTCATATGATAATATGAGTTGTAAATATCAAAGTATAATTTGTCATTAATCAGTGCATAAACATAATCAAATTTATTTTTAAAATATGAATTTAATAATATCAGTATCTTTCAAATATTCACATATATAATCATATATCTAATTTTAAAAAATAAATTATATACAAAAATTTGATTCAAAATAAATTTCATTTAACTCCTCAGCCTTTAACTATGACTACACTTATGTCCTATGGTTGGATCAGGATACCACACTTATATTCTATAGCCAGATCGAAGTATCATACTTATATCCTATGATGGGGTCAGACTACTATATTTATATCATGTGACTAGGCTAGAATACCACACTTATTCTTTATGGTGGGGTCAAAATATCATACTTATACTTTATGATCGGATCAAAAACAGAATCATAAGCTTAGAGTGTCAATGTATCACATCTAATTGATAAGGTTCAGAACTTAGTCAGGTTGAGAGTCTAAAATAGATTTGTATCAAAATTTTTTTCATAAAATACTACGTATTCCATAATCAAATTAAAATATGCATATATATTTTCAGATCAATAAATAGTTGTAGTAGTAGTCCAAGAAATATTATTTTGAAATTCTATATCGATTTCTATTCCAAACATATTTTCATGAAATTCATAAATCACATACAAAATAATTAAAAATTTATTCTATATTCAAAATAATATAAGATATATGAAAGATCTAGAAAAGATGGATTATTACTTACCTCACATATACTCCAATGAATCCACATAACTCTATTTTTTTTTTCAAAATCTAATATCCAAAATCATACTTTTTATCAAATTTTATTATAATTATTTTTAAAATAAAAATCTTAATTCCTCACAGGCCTGGTTGGCTTTGTAGTAGCACCGGACATCCAGTCTGTTTAATCTAGGGCATCAAATTGATTAACTACAAATCAAGGCTCAAGATAAGATACTAGAATACAATCGATGATAAAATCTCATGATGCTCGATCCGATCAAGATGGAGATCGATAAATTATCCGACAGTCAATGGTCAAGATCTCTTTACAAAGATCTGTCAAGGCTATTAAAAGATCTTTCTAAGATCTAGAAAATCTTAAAAAAAAAAGACACCATCCAAAGAGAGATACTTCTAGAGAGAGAAAATAAGATTTTTTAGAGAGAGAAAGTAGAGAGAGAAAAGTGAGAAGAGAGAGTAAGGAGAGAGAGAAACTCCCTCTCTTTCTTTTCTTTTTTTCTTTTTTCTTTTTTCTTTTTTTATTTTTTTGTTTCCTTTTTCTTTTCTTTTTCTTCTCTTTTTCTTTTTTTCTTCTCTTTCTTTCTCTCTCTTGGTTCTACGGTGAAACTGGGGACTATTTTTCCCCCCTTTTCTCTTGGAACAATGGATCACCATCGATATGGCTATGGCCGACGGTTGTTGGGGCTATGACGATGCAGTCGGTAGACCCTAGACTGATGGTCGGCAATGACCTCTACTGTTAGAAAATAAAAAAAAAATGGTGGAAAACCAAACTGAAGTAAGGGAGGGATTTTTTTCAGAGAAATCTGGCGATTGTCGGTTGAGGATTGGGATTTGATGGATGAGGAAGAAGAAAAAGATCGTGAGAAGAATTTTTACCTTTTTTTTGGTGATGTTTGGACATGATTTCGATGGATTTAAAGAAAAATCTTGGAAGAAGAAGAGAGCAAAAGACTTCTCTCGATGGTGAACAGTGGCCGGCGATGGGAGATTTCATAAGGGACATGGTCCCTTTATATAGAGGTGTAGGAGAGAGGAGTTAGACTCCCTTGTGGCCTCAAATTCCGACTCCGATCGGGAGTTGATTAGGATAGAAAGAGCAATGGGAGAGAAGATGGGAGTTTCTCTTTGTTTTGTTTTTTTTAATGAGCTACTTTAAGATTCATGCAACTAACCTTGATTTGGGTATTACAAAAGCGAACAACAAAGACTAATAAGAAAATAAAATAAAGAGAAAGTAATTATAAGAACATAGTTATTAAATCCGGACCGGAGACCTACTATTAGGTCAATAACGGGTTTAGGATGAAAACATATTAAAAATAAAAATATAGAAAGACTAGTTACAACAAAAGAAACATATGAATAAATATTAGTAATTATATTTAAATATAGCTCTTCACATGTATCTACATTCTAAAAACTACTCTCTAACTGCAGCATGATAGAAAGTATTTCATATAATCTTCTTTACAAGAAGATTTTAAGGAATAATGTACTTAATGTTGGAACACATGTAATATTTATTTATATTTTTAATTATTGTAAATAGTAAAGTTTTGAAAATATCTAAAAGAATAAAATGAAGTATATTTTTCTATTTTCTATCAAAAAGAGATAGAACCGATTAACTTTTTGATGGAAAGAATCAATTATTAAAAATACCATAACTTGAAGAAACTCCATTTTCTGGATAAGAATGGAGAATAACTCAATTTGGTGAAGATGTACTTATGATTATAATAAATCGTTGAAGGAGAATATAATTGTGTATCATATTCTTGTGGGTGAGGCATTTCTGGGTCGTTTCATCATTTTTTTCTAGAAATTCTTTTACACTCTCTGATTCGACCTAGTTTTTATCAGGTTGAATGCATTTTTGATCTAGTTGCAAAGCTGGACTGGATAAGGGCTAGTTCACCGGTTTTGTGGTTCCTCTGGTTGGTCCTGTTTTTGGGTTTAATTATTTCTGGAAGGCCATTGAAGTTTTCAAGTTGGATATCTATGTTTTTTTTTTTTTTTGAAAAAACATAAAGGTCAGTAACGACCAGATTTCATTCAATTCTCTTAACTGATTACATTCGCCAATTCACTCATATAAAGATTTGCAATACAAGCAAAAATTGATTGGTCATAGCAAACAAAAGTACTTGATATGGCTGCAGATAATTTTCTAAGACCATGACCACGTTGATTAGCATATCCTCTCCGATTTGTCAAGACTTAAGGAGGCTTCTACAATGTGAAATGATATGATGGATACTACAAGGCGAGGAAGATTCGTTCGCTAGCCAGGGCTTGCATATATTATTTGCATCACCCTCCAAATATACATAGGAGGTTCCCATTTCTGTTAATGCTGAAAGTCCTTCAAACACTTGTTCTATTTTCTTAAAAGAACATCATGATATTAGAATAGATTTATTAATTAAATAACATCTTTTATAGTCTTTTATTGTCCGGCCCTTGATTTGAGATCATGAGCTAGGGGTCGCGGCAACCGTCGCATACTCATAGAAAACTCTCTCCACAAGCATACAAAATATTTTAAATATATAATCAATATATCACAGTAGAATTAATTTAAATCACTAAAAGTTGAAATTTAATTTATTAATCAATCCAAAGGATATCCAAATTTAAAAGTCTTTCATAAATCTCTACTAAAAATTAAAAATAACAATCATAGATTTATGTCCAGTGTTGTTGATAGTGTTGAATCTTACTTTTGGTCTCACTCCTAAGGAACTCTCACGTCCACAACTAAGTATCAGAATTTGAAAATAAAAAAAAGATGATGAGCTCGATAGCCCAATAAATGATGGAGATCTTAACTAGACATTTCAGATATTATTATAAGATATAATGTTCAAAAATAATTACCATAAATAAATATAAAAATATATTCCATGCTAAATTATGTAAATCAAATACTTTCAAATATTTATTTACATATATAATCATAAATTCGATTCGAATTAAATAACTATGACTATATTTATACCCTATGACGGGGCCAGAATAGAAACAATTAGCTCAAACATAATCAGAGTGCTAATGCATAATCTTTATTGGTAGAATCCAAAGAATCAATGCACAATCTCCATTTACAAGGTTCAAAGAACCAATGCAAAATTTTCATTGGTAGGGTCCATATAACTTAGTTAGGCTGAGAGCTCAAATCCAATACGTATCAAAGCACTTTCATAAGATGGCACGTATATATCACAGTTCTATTCAACATATGTATATTCCATAATAAACTAATAAATCATAATTTTTTAAAAACTTAAATATTTGTAAATCACTCTTCATTCAAATATAATTTTATAAATCATATATAAATCAAAGATTGATAATTTGCTTTCAAAATAAATTATGAAATATCTCAAAAAGAGATGGTATTACTTATATTTGTAGAAATAATGGATGGACAGATTCATCAATTTCGAGAATATTTTTTAGAATCTATTATTCAAAATATATTTTTTTTATTAAAATTTAACAATAAATATTTAAGACTAAAAATCCTACATTCCTGACACCCTCATAGGGCCGGCAAAGCGGTTTCCAATATCCCGATCGATCTAATTAAGATGATTTTATTTGATTATAATTAGACTAGGATATAGGTAGTTTAACAGAGATCGAGGATGATCAAATCAGTAGTATCTGACAAAAGTCAAGGTAGAAGCTAGTATACCATCCAACGATTAGAGATCAGTTCGATCAAATAACTTTATGTAATCAAGATTACTTAAGATACAAGGATTCAATAAAGATCAATAAAGACTAGATCTTATGATACTTGATAAAAGCTCATATAGTGTAGACATGTCTGACTAATAGAGTAATTAAAAATTCTCTATTAAGGTCAACTTAAATTCAAAGCAATAGAGCTCAGGATCCTTTCATGGATTCATGGATCAAGTAGAGAGAGAATGATAGAGAAGAAAAGAGAAACTAAGAGGATAGAACAAAGTTGATTAGACAGCACTATCTAGCTCTCGATCAGTCCAATCGAAGTAATTTAATCAAATCATGATTGAATTAATATACAAATGAATAAAAATCATGAATAATCAAATTTGATAGTACATGATTTGGCCTAGTATACATGCTTGAGCTAGTGTACATAATTCTTTTAGATAGAGAAAGTGAAACTTTCTAGAGAGAGAAAATGAGGATGCAAGCTAAGAAAGAAAAAAAGAAAGGGAAGAGAGAGAGAGACTTTCTCTCTCTTTTTTTCTTTTGCTTTCTTTCGCTTTCTTTCTTTCTTTTTTTTTCTTTTCTTTTTTTTTTTTCGCTTCTTCCTTCGCTAGTTCTTAACAAAATAGGGGATCTTGTTCCCTCATTTTTCTTGAAACACATGACCTCTCATCAGCAATGGCAATGGCTAGTGGTGGCTGGAGCCATAGTGGCACATTCGAGAGTTCAGCCATCGATGATCGATGATGAGGAATGACTAGAAGACAACCCAAAGGAGGGTCATATAAGGGGCCCTTGCTTGGTCATTCTTGGGACCAAGACCACTCGTCGGCGGTTGGGGCATTGATTGTTGCTCCTAGATTGATTTTGATGATTATAAAGCAGATTGAAGGGATACAAATAATTTTAAAATGAAAAAATCCTTATGCTCTTCAAGGGCAAAATCATAATTTCACTAAAATCCTGATTTGATAGTACCATTTGGTAGAACAAATGATTTGAAATCTATTGGTAAAAATTTCATTGTGTTTGGACTTATATTTTTGAAGTTATGAAGGTTTGAAGTGCATGAGTCGACTCATGAGTCAACTCATGGCACTGTGAGCTGATTGGCACGCAAAAATTCTCCTTGGCACGCTAGTTTTCTGGCTTGGCACGACCTGTGAGTCGACTCATGAGTCGACCCACAAGGTATGAGTCGACTCATGAGTCGACCCCTGCTAATTTGAGCCAAGAATTTCCAGAAACGCATTCTCTGGTTTTTGCAACAGAGGTCGACTCATGAGTCGACCCCTGAAGCATGAGTCGACTCATGAGTCGACCCCTGCGATGGGAAATATTAGCAACGACTATTTTTTTGCCCATTTTAATTGCCATTTATGCTTCCTAAAAATCCTCTAACGGCTCTTTATCTACCTAAATTGTTTTCTCTTGCTTCTAATGCTACAAAATGCTTTAAATGATGAAAGAAATTGCAGATTAAATAGCGGATCAAACGTGAAATCAAAACAGAAGAGAAAGAGAGGAAAAGAGAAGAATAGAAGAAAGGATCCAAAATTTGCAAGAAAAAGCCTGAGATCAACGAAAAATCCAAAGAGAAAAAGAGAGAGGATCCACAATATACCAGAGAGATTGTGAAAGAGAAAAGCTAGATCTTTCAAGGAGAGAATTCTTCACGCCTATTGTTTCAACCTTGATCTAGAGATCGTTCAAAGCTTTCAAGAGATCTTCAATCATCAATCAACCTCTTCTCAAGCATTCAAGCGTTCATCCACTTTGAGAAAATCCGAAAAAGGGGTTCTTCATTTGAGTAAAGCTTTTATTGTTATATTTGCTCATTTAAGGAGCTGTTATTGTATTAATCTGTGCTCTAAATACTCTTACTCTTTGTGAGTTTTTGTTCTTGTGTTTGGAGGATTTTCAAAACAAGAAAAGGTTGATCCGAACCTGAAATCGGAGTGTTTTGGGTTTACTTGTACCCGGGAAATAAGTGATCTAGCTTGGGATAGCTAGTGTCGGAGTTTCCGACGTCTTGTATTCTAGCTTGGGATAGCTAGTGTCGGAGTTTCCGACGTTTTCTATTCGGATTGAATACAAAGGATAGTGGATTGAAATTCCCAAGTGGGATCTTGGGGAGTGGATGTAGGTGCAAGGTTAGCACCGAACCACTATAAATCCTTATGTTTGTGGTGTGCTTTATCGCTTTATCTTATTTCTTTATTATCCTTGCAATCCTGCTTTAGGTAATTAATATTGAATTAAAGTCTTTGTTTTGATCTTCATAAGTAATCTGTTGGGCTTAAAATTTTTTAGAAACCCAATTCACCCCCCCCTCTTGGGTTGCATAGCTGGGCAACAAGTGGTATCAGAGCCGGTGCTCTAGCCCTTCTTTGATCTAACAATCAAAGAGCCAAAGATCTATGGCAACCTATGTTGGAACTTCTCTAGCCGAGGGGCAATCAACAAACCGACCTCCACTTTTCAATGGGTCTAATTACACCTATTGGAAAGCTCGGATGAAGATTTTCATACAAGCACTCGACTATGATATGTGGAGTATCATAGTGAATGGTCCTCACACACCCACCAAGATTATAGATGGTGAGGAGTCAACCAAACCCGAGAAAGAATGGGATGAGGTTGACAAGAAATTGGCACAATTAAATGCCAAAGCTATGAATGTTCTTTATTGTGCACTAGATGCAAGTGAATTTAATCGCATTTCTACTTGTGCATCTGCTAAAGAAATATAGAATAGGTTAGAAGTCACCCATGAGGGAACAAATCAAGTAAAAGAGTCTAAAATAAACATGCTTGTACATAAATATGAATTGTTCAAAATAGAGCATGATGAGTCCATAACTGCTATGTTTACTCGTTTTACTGATATAATCAATGGTTTAAAGAGTCTTGGCAAATCTTATACTAACAGTGAACTTGTAAGGAAGATTCTCAGGTCACTGCCAAGAACTTGGGAAGCCAAGGTGACTGCCATCCAAGAAGCAAAGGACTTGAACACTCTACCTCTAGAAGAGCTTCTTGGATCCTTGATGACTCATGAACTTAGCTTGAAGCAACATCAAGAGGATGAAGTCAAAAAGAAAAGAACCATTGCCCTCAAATCCATAACTTCGCCTGATTATGAAATGGATGACTCTGAAGATGAAGATCAGGATGAGGAGATGGCTCTCATCACTCGGAAATTTGAGAAGTTTCTAAGAAAAAGGAAACAGGGGATGAGAAAGAAATTCACAAAAGGGGATCAAAGCAAAGAAAAGAAGAAAGATCAACCCCCTATATGCTACGAGTGCAAGAAGCCAGGACATTTCAGATCCGAATATCCACAATTGAAGAAAGGTCCAAAGAAGTTCAAAAAGAAGGCAATGATGGCGACCTGGAGTGCGAGTGATGACTCAAGCTCCGACGAGGAAACCTCAACAGAACAAGCCAATCTGTGCCTGATGGCACATGAAAATGAGGTAACTTCTGAATCCACTAGTGAATTTACTTTTGAAGAATTGTATGAAGTATTCTATGATTCAATTGATGAATTAAAGAAACTAGGGAAGAAAAACAAAGAGCTGAAATTGGAAAATCAGTCCTTAGTGAAACAAGCTGAAAATCTTTCAATTGAAAAATTCACCTTGATTCAAGAAAATCAAAACTTAAAGGATGAAATGAACAAGCTGAAATCTATAGTAGATAAGTTCACCTTAAGTTCAAACAAACTAAATATGATCCTTGAAAATCAGAAAGCTATATATGATAAGGCTGGACTTGGTTATAAACCCCTGAAGAAACAAAAATTTCTGAAGGATATTTATGTAAATTATTCAAGTAACAAGTCTACAAATATTATTTATTTTAAATATGGAAGAATAGGACATAAATCATACACATGTCTTATTAACAAATATGCAAACACAAAGAAAATATGGGTTCCAAAAGGAACCATTCTGACTAACCTGAAAGGATCCAAGAAAGCTTGGGTACCTAAGACAGAAACGTGACCTTTGCTTGCAGGCGTGTCTAGCATCCCAAGAAGGAAACAGAAAATGGTATCTTGACAGTGGATGCTCGAGACACATGACTGGTGATGAATCACAATTCATCATGCTTGATGCTAAGGATGGAGGGATGGTCACCTTTGGAGATAATGGCAAAGGAAAGATCATCGGGATAGGTAACATTGGTATCACTCCCTCCAAATACATTGAGAATGTTTTATTAGTTAAAGGTTTAAAGCATAACTTACTTAGCATTAGTCAATTCTGTGATAAAAGTTATAAAGTAAGTTTTGAATCATCTGTTTGCATTGTGACGAGTCCTATTAACGATGGCATTAAATTTATAGGACATAGGCATGGCAATGTTTATATGGTAGACTTGAATGATTTAACTAAATTAGACATGCAATGCCTAGTTTCTTTAAATGCTAAAATAAATGAGACTAGTTGGCTGTGGCATCGTAGACTTGCACATATTAGCATGCATTCTCTTTCAAAATTAATTAAAAAGGATTTAGTTATCGGTTTGCCAAAACTAAATTTTGAAAAGGATAGAATTTGTGATGCATGCCAATTAGGTAAACAAACTAGAGTATCATTTAAATCTAAAAACACTATTTCAACTTCTAGACCTTTAGAGCTCTTACATATGGATTTATTTGGACCAACAAGAACCACAAGTCTAGGAGGAAAATGATATGGATTTGTAATAATTGATGATTACTCTCGTTTTACTTGGGTTTTCTTTTTAGCTCACAAAAATGAAACTTTTCAAATTTTTACTAAATTTTATCGAAAAGTCACAAATGAAAAAGGGTTTTCAATTCAAAATATTAGAAGTGATCATGGAACAGAATTTGAAAATCATGACTTTGAAAATTTTTGTGATGAAAATGGAATTGGCCATAACTTCTCTGCTCCTAGGACACCCCAACAGAATGGGGTAGTAGAAAGGAAAAACAGAACCTTAGAAGAAATGGCCCGTACCATGCTTTGTGAAAGCAACCTTCCTAGATATTTTTGGGCAGAAGCTATTAACACAGCATGTTACATTTTAAATCGTGCTTTAATTAGACAATTTTTAAAGAAAACCCCCTATGAACTTTGGAAAGGAAGAAAACCAAATATTGCATATTTTCATGTTTTTGGTTGCCGATGTTTTGTATTAAATAATGGAAAAGAAAAACTTGGTAAATTTGATGCAAAATCAGATGAAGCAATCTTTCTAGGTTACTCCTCCACTAGTAAAGCATTTAGAGTGTTCAACAAAAGAACTTTAGTAGTTGAGGAGTCCATACATGTTGTCTTTGATGAATCTAACGATCTTCCTTCAAGGAAGAATGAGGGTGTTGATGATGCAGATCCACTAATAGAAGGTATAAAGGAGATCACTCTGAAAGATTCAGCAACTCCAGAAGACAAGGATCAAGAAGACAAACAAAATGAGAAAGGTGAAGAAGTTCAAGAACAACCTCAAGGTACAAATGACTTACCCAAGGAATGGAGGTATGTTCACAACCACCCTAAGGAGTTAATAATTGGTGATCCTATGCATGGGGTAAAAACATGTTCTTCACTTAGAGATGTACTTAATCATTGTGCATTTGTATCTCAACTTGAACCTAAAACTTTTGAAGAAGCTGAAAATGATCATAACTGGATTAATGCTATGCAAGAAGAACTTAATCAATTTGAAAGAAATAATGTTTGGACCTTAGTGAAAAGACCTAAAGATTATTCAATAATCGGTACAAAATGGGTCTTTAGATACAAATTAGATGAGCATGGAAATGTAATTAGAAATAAAGCAAGATTGGTTGCTAAGGGATATAATCAAGAAGAAGGAATTGATTTTGATGAAACCTTTGCACCTGTTGCTAGATTAGAAGCTATTAGACTTCTACTTGCTTATGCTTGCTTTATGAAATTCAAACTATTTCAAATGGATGTTAAAAGTGTATTTTTAAATGGATATATTTCTGAAGAAGTATATGTAGAACAATCCCCTGGATTTGAAAATCATGCTTTTCCCAATCATGTCTTTAGATTAAATAAAGCTTTATATGGTCTAAAACAAGCACCTAGAGCATGGTATGAAAGGCTAAGCAAATTTCTACTAAATAATGGTTTCTCAAGAGGCAATGCAGATACAACCCTATTTATTAAAAGAAACCAAAATGATATGCTAATTATACAAATTTATGTTGATGACATAATTTTTGGGTCTACTAATGAATCCCTTTGTCAAGACTTTGCTAAGCTTATGAAGGGAGAGTTCGAGATGAGCATGATGGGAGAACTCACCTTCTTCCTCGGACTCCAAATCAAACAATCAAAAGAGGGAATCTCCATCACCCAAAGCAAGTACACCAAGGAACTACTCAAAAGATTTGGAATGGAGAACTGCAAACCAATTGGCACACCAATGAGTCCCTCAAGTAAGCTTGACAAGGATGATGAAGGTAAAAGCGTAGACTTAAAATACTACAGAGGTATAATTGGTTCATTATTGTATTTAACTGCAAGTAGGCCTGATATCATGTTTAGTGTTTGCTTATGTGCAAGATATCAATCTAATCCTAAGGAATCTCATTTGAATGCTGTTAAAAGAATCCTTAGATACTTAAATGGTACACAAACTATAGGGTTATGGTACTCTAAGGACTCACAAATTAATTTATTAGGATATTCTGATGCTGATTTTGCTGGATGTAAATTAGATAGAAAAAGCACAAGTGAAACTTGCCAATTTCTTAGAGTAAACCTAATCTCATGGTTTAGCAAGAAACAAAATTCGGTGGCACTGTCTACGGCTGAGGCCGAATACATTGCAGCCGGAAGTTGTTGTGCTCAAATCTTGTGGATTAAGCAACAACTCGAAGATTTTGAAATCAAACTTAATGAAACACCAATAAAATGTGATAATACAAGTGCCATAAATCTATCTAAAAATCCAATTCAACACTCAAGATCTAAACATATTGAAATAAGACATCATTTTATAAGAAAATATGTTCAAAACAAAAATATAATTCTTGAATATGTTTGCACTGAAAATCAATTAGCCGATATCTTTACAAAGGCCCTTAGTGAGGATAGATTATGTGAAATTAGGAGAAATCTAGAAATTCTAGATCCATTTGTCTGAAATTTCTCAATTTCCAAAGAATAGATGTCAAAAAATCTTAGAGCTCAATTTTCAACATCTATCCTGGTCCCAAAAGCTCAGATTTATCACTCTAAAAACTTATCATTGAGCAAAATTCCTTCACCAAAATTTCGAATTTTTTTGGAATTTATTTGCATTTTTCCTGAATTTTTGAACTTCATGAGTCGACCCCCATGAGTCGACTCAATGGCAAACTTGTAAATCCCACAAACTTCCCACGGGCTCATTGTTTTTAAACGGGAACCCTGTTTGTGAGACGACTCATCTTCTCATCGTCTTCCTTCCGAAAGCCGTTCTTTCCAACTCTTTTTTGCTCCAAATCCAAGGATTTATCTCGAGGCAATTCTCCCTCCTACTCTCCACCAAAAATCATCTCCTTGGAAAAGAGATTTCTCGTGCTTTCTTGCATTGCTCGGCGCGGTTGGAACGTGCCCTAGCACTTTACCGAACTTCCAAAATCTACTTCTTTTCTCCACCAAAATCCTTCTTTACTCTCTTGTGATCCCTCCTCCTCTCAATTCAAGTCTTCTTGTCTGCTACTTTTTTGGATATGGCTCCAAAGATGAAACTTCCCCAAAGAAGGAAATCAATCCGTGAGCCTGAGAAAATTGTCCGAAAGAAAAGGCATGCTCAGTCTTCCAGTGTTTTCGATCCAGTTTCAGTACCTGCTCAAGGTCTCTCTCAATCCTCCATAAGCCCCAGTGTAAATCCTCTTTCTGATAGAAAAGTAGAAACCGGGAAAAATATAGATTTTCGGTTCTTTGAGAAAGAAGGCTTTACTTTTGCTACCAAGATCAAAAATCAAGGATGGGAACTTTATTGCTCTCTTAAGGAAGTCACCTATGTTGATCTAGTTAGAGAGTTCTACCAGAACCTAAATTATGGAAATGGGTCAGTGACTTCAACAGTCAAAGGGATTGACATATGCTTGGATTCTAGGATATTGGGAGAAATACTTCAGTTGCCTAGTGAAGGATACTCATATATGGAACTCCCAATTAAAGAAGAAGGGATCAGAATTATCTTAGGAGAAGCTTTTTCAGGAAGTTTAAACAAATTGGAAGCAAAGCTATTATCCATTGAGATGAGGGTCCTGCATCAGATTGTAACAAAACTCTTCCTTCCTAGGAGTGGTAGACATGACTTACTATCTGGCAGAGATGTATGTGTCATGTTTCATATCATCACTCAGACCCCCCTAAACCTCCCTGCACTTATGATAGAGGCCATGAGAGAAACTTTGAACAGATCCAAGGCACACTTGCCTTATGGTATGGCCCTTACTAGAGTATTTAGGAGGTTTGGAGTTAGCTGTGAGGGGGAGACACCTACCAAGCTCTCACATGTGGACACTTTCAACCAACACAGTCTACACCGAATGGAAATTACAAAGACTGTTGGTGGTTGGATCAAGGGCTCTGAAGAAAGAACTGAGGAGAGAGTTGAGGAAAGAGCTGAAGACAGAACTGAAGGCAGAATAGAAGAAGAAGGTCCATCTTCTCCTGTACATGACTTCAGGGCAGCTTCACCAGATACCCAGTTCATTCCTGATACTGAGGCTGGCCCTTCTGAGTTTACTAGGATGCCCACACCAGTGTATCAGCCAGAGAGCAGAGCACCTCATTCAGAGTTCAGACTGGCTGACGATCAGATCGAGCATATATCTCAGCGTGTGGCTTCTTTGCTGTCTAGTCAGTGGAGTAGTACTTCTTTTGCACCTGGAGCTACCTCTTCTGATCAGACCATTACTCCCCACATCTCCACTGTATTTCAGATGATTTCAGATCAGTCCGTCAGGATACAGCAGCTTGAGGATACAGTCTGGAGACTTACTGGCAGAGTTCTTGACTTGCAGGGGCAAGTCCTTGCATTGGCCCATCCCCAGCCACAGGAGTCTACTATTGAGGTCACAGACCTCACTGCAGAGGCTGGCAGGCTCAGAGGAGCACTAGAAGGTGGATATGAGCTACTGAGGAAAGAGATCCGAGGATCAAGTGAGCATGCTACCACCCAGTTCACTGCTCTACTTCAATCTGTTTCCAGAGCACTGAACGTACTTGATTCTATTAGACTCACCCTTTCTGTTCAGTCCCTAGCATCTTAGCGTTCTCAGCCTCCCAGTTCATCTCGCTCTCCTACTCGTGGCAGAGGCAGATGGGGTAGAGGACGCACTTCTGATTCATCATCTCCTCACCCTATATCTGATGACTCCGATCATTGACTTATCTTGATCTTTACTAGGTCCTAGGAGTTAGTATCTTGTTCTAGGATCTATACCTTGAGGTCATGTATTGATAATTAGCTGGTTGAATTTTATTTTTAAGAACTATGTATTGAAACAATTATGATATTAATGGAATCATCTTTTACCTATATTTCTACCTCTTTGTAATGATCATATTTTGGTTATATATTTTCTTCTTGTTGAAATATTGTCTTCTCCTTGTTGTTGTTTGATGTTGATAATTGCTATATTAAGGGGGAGCAAACATCTGTGAAAAACTCTAAAGGGAAAGAAATTAAAGAATATTTCAAAGAAAAGGAAGAGTTAACTATGTTTGATGATGTCAAAAAGGGGGAGAAATTAAACAAAAACAAAAATTAAAATTAGACAAAAAGCAAAACCCTAAATTATGAGAAAAAGGGAGAGAAATTAAACAAAAACAAAGATTGGAAGATTTAAACAAATATTGGAGAAATTAAACAAATATTGGAGAAATTAAACAAATATTGGAGAAATTAAACAAAAACAAGGATTGAAAGATTAAACAAAACTTTGAGAAATTTGGTATCAAAATTTGGTATCAGACAGAACTTAAACAAAAAGTCATCCATCAAAAGCAAAATCATAAGTACAATGCAAATAAGTATTTTTTTATATATGCTATGATATATTTCAAAATTCAAACTTGCTTTTGAAATTATACTCACCTTGATACATCTTAAGATATTTGTTTTACTCTGATACATCCTACAATTTCTTTTAACTTGCTCTGATACATGATAAAATTTAATCCGATTCAGTGTGAAGGTTTCTCTGATAAATTATAACATTTGATCTGATACAGTGAGAAAGTTTCTCTGATATATTCTTTTTTTTTGCTCTGATACAGTGTAAAATTTTCTCTGACATTTGCTCTAATACACTGTGAAATTTTCTCTGATATATTATAAAATTTTCTTGCTCCGATACATTATAAAATCTTTTCTGATATCATTATAAAAATTATTTTTCTTGCTCTGATACATTGCAAAAGTTATTTATCTTCTCTTGCTCTGATATATCTTAAACTCAAAATGATCTAATACCCTTTTCAAATCTTTAAGAAAATGGACAAACTATTTTTGCATTTATATTACATGCCAAAAGAATCATACTCTTTTCAAGCATATACACCTAAAATGGATTCTTTTGAAATTAATGCATTAACATAAATATTTTTGTTCAAATATTTTGTCATCATCAAAAAGGGGGAGATTGTTGCTCCTAGATTGATTTTGATGATTACAAAGCAGATTGAAGGGATACAAATAATTTTAAAATGAAAAAGTCCTTATGCTCTTCAAGGGCAAAATTGTAATTTTATTAAAATCCTGATTTGATAGTACCATTTGGTAGAACAAATGATTTGAAATCTATTGATGAAAATTTCATTGTGTTTGGACTTATATTTTTGAAGTTATGAAGGTTTGAAGTGCATGAGTCGACTCATGAGTCAACTCATGGCACTGTGAGCTGATTGGCACGCAAAAATTCTCCTTGGCACGCTAGTTTTCTGGCTTGGCACGACCTGTGAGTCGACTCATGAGTCGACCCACAAGGCATGAGTCGACTCATGAGTCGACCCCTGCTAATTTGAGCCAAGAATTTCCAGAAACGCATTCTCTGGTTTTTGCAACAGAGGTCGACTCATGAGTCGACCCCTGAAGCATGAGTCACTCATGAGTCGACCCCTGCGATGGGAAATGTCAGCAATGGCTATTTTTTTATCCATTTTAATTGCCATTTATGCTTCCTAAAAATCCTCTAACGGCTCTTTATCTACCTAAATTATTTTCTCTTGCTTCTAATGCTACAAAATGCTTTAAATGATGAAAGAAATTGCAGATTAAATAGCGGATCAAACATGAAATCAAAACAGAAGAGAAGAGAGGAAAAGAGAAGAATAGAAGAAAGGATCCGAAATTTGCAAGAAAAAGCCTGAGATCAACGAAAAATCCAAAGAGAAAAAGAGAGAGGATCCACAATATACCAGAGAGATTGTGAAAGAGAAAAGCTAGATCTTTCAAGGAGAGAATTCTTCACGCCTATTGTTTCAACCTTGATCTAGAGATCGTTCAAAGCTTTCAAGAGATCTTCAATCATCAATCAACCTCTTCTCAAGCATTCAAGCGTTCATCCACTTTGAGAAAATCCGAAAAAGAGGTTCTTCATTTGAGTAAAGCTTTTATTGTTATATTTTCTCATTTAAGGAGCTGTTATTGTATTAATCTGTGCTCTAAATACTCTTACTCTTTGTGAGTTTTTGTTCTTGTGTTTGGAGGATTTCCAAAACAAGGAAAGGTTGATCCGAACCTGAAATCGGAGTGTTTTGGATTTACTTGTACCCGAGAAACAAGTGATCTAGCTTGAGATAGCTAGTGTCGGAGTTTCCGACGTCTTGTATTCTAGCTTAGGATAGCTAGTGTCGGAGTTTCCGACGTTTTGTATTCGGATTGAATACAAAGGATAGTGGATTGAAATTCCCAAGTGGGATCTTGGGGAGTGGATGTAGGTGCAAGGTTAGCACCGAACCACTATAAATCCTTGTGTTTGTGGTGTGCTTTATCGCTTTATCTTATTTCTTTATTATCCTTGCAATCCTGCTTTAGGTAATTAATATTGAATTAAAGTCTTTGTTTTGATCTTCATAAGTAATCTGTTGGGCTTAAAATTTTTTAGAAACCCAATTCACCCCCCCCTCTTGGGTTGCATAGCTGGACAACAAGTGGTATCAGAGCCGGTGCTCTAGCCCTTCTTTGATCTAACAATCAAAGAGCCAAAGATCTATGGCAACCTATGTTGGAACTTCTCTAGCCGAGGGGCAATCAACAAACCGACCTCCACTTTTCAATGGGTCTAATTATACCTATTGGAAAGCTCGGATGAAGATTTTCATACAAGCACTCGACTATGATATGTGGAGTATCATAGTGAATGATCCTCACACACCCACCAAGATTATAGATGGTGAGGAGTCAACCAAACCCGAGAAAGAATGGGATGAGGTTGACAAGAAATTGGCACAATTAAATGCCAAAGCTATGAATGTTCTTTATTGTGCACTAGATGCAAGTGAATTTAATCGCATTTCTACTTGTGCATCTGCTAAAGAAATATAGAATAGGTTAGAAGTCACCCATGAGGGAACAAATTAAGTAAAAGAGTCTAAAATAAACATGCTTGTACATAAATATGAATTGTTCAAAATAGAGCATGATGAGTCCATAACTGCTATGTTTACTCGTTTTACTGATATAATCAATGGTTTAAAGAGTCTTGGCAAATCTTATACTAACAGTGAACTTGTAAGGAAGATTCTCAGGTCACTGCCAAGAACTTGGGAAGCCAAGGTGACTGCCATCCAAGAAGCAAAGGACTTGAACACTCTACCTCTAGAAGAGCTTCTTGGATCCTTGATGACTCATGAACTTAGCTTGAAGCAACATCAAGAGGATGAAGTCAAAAAGAAAAGAACCATTGCCCTCAAATCCATAACTTCGCCTGATTATGAAACAGATGACTCTGAAGATGAAGATCAGGATGAGGAGATGGCTCTCATCACCCAAAAATTTGAGAAATTTCTAAGAAAAAGGAAACAGGGGATGAGAAAGAAATTCACAAAAGGGGATCAAAGCAAAGAAAAGAAGAAAGATCAACCCCCTACATGCTACGAGTGCAAGAAGCCAGGACATTTCAGATCCGAATATCCACAATTGAAGAAAGGTCCAAAGAAGTTCAAAAAGAAGGCAATGATGGCGACCTGGAGTGCGAGTGATGACTCAAGCTCCGACGAGGAAACCTCAACAGAACAAGCCAATCTGTGCCTGATGGCACATGAAAATGAGGTAACTTCTGAATCCACTAGTGAATTTACTTTTGAAGAATTGTATGAAGCATTCTATGATTCAATTGATGAATTAAAGAAACTAGGGAAGAAAAACAAAGAGCTGAAATTGGAAAATCAGTCCTTAGTGAAACAAGCTGAAAATCTTTCAATTGAAAAATTCACCTTGATTCAAGAAAATCAAAACTTAAAGGATGAAATGAACAAGCTGAAATCTATAGTAGATAAGTTCACCTTAAGTTCAAACAAACTAAATATGATCCTTGAAAATCAGAAAGCTATATATGATAAGGCTGGACTTGGTTATAAACCCCTGAAGAAACAAAAATTTCTGAAAGATATTTATGTAAATTATTCAAGTAACAAGTCTACAAATATTACTTGTTTTAAATATGGAAGAATAGGACATAAATCATACACATGTCTTATTAACAAATATGCAAACACAAAGAAAATATGGGTTCCAAAAGGAACCATTCTGACTAACCTGAAAGGACCCAAGAAAGCTTGGGTACCTAAGACAGAAACGTGACCTTTGCTTGCAGGCGTGTCTAGCATCCCAAGAAGGAAACAGAAAATGGTATCTTGACAGTGGATGCTCGAGACACATGACTGGTGATGAATCACAATTCATCACGCTTGATGCTAAGGATGGAGGGATGGTCACCTTTGGAGATAATGGCAAAGGAAAGATCATCGGGATAGGTAACATTGGTATCACTCCCTCCAAATACATTGAGAATGTTTTATTAGTTAAAGGTTTAAAGCATAACTTACTTAGCATTAGTCAATTCTGTGATAAAAGTTATAAAGTAAGTTTTGAATCATCTGTTTGCATTGTGACGAGTCCTATTAACGATGGCATTAAATTTATAGGACATAGGCATGGCAATGTTTATATGGTAGACTTGAATGATTTAACTAAATTAGACATGCAATGCCTAGTTTCTTTAAATGCTAAAATAAATGAGACTAGTTGGCTGTGGCATCGTAGACTTGCACATATTAGCATGCATTCTCTTTCAAAATTAATTAAAAAGGATTTAGTTATCGGTTTGCCAAAACTAAATTTTGAAAAGGATAGAATTTGTGATGCATGCCAATTAGGTAAACAAACTAGAGTATCATTTAAATCTAAAAACACTATTTCAACTTCTAGACCTTTAGAGCTCTTACATATGGATTTATTTGGACCAACAAGAACCACAAGTCTAGGAGGAAAATGATATGGATTTGTAATAATTGATGATTACTCTCGTTTTACTTGGGTTTTCTTTTTAGCTCACAAAAATGAAACTTTTCAAATTTTTACTAAATTTTATCGAAAAGTCACAAATGAAAAAGGGTTTTCAATTCAAAATATTAGAAGTGATCATGGAACAGAATTTGAAAATCATGACTTTGAAAATTTTTGTGATGAAAATAGAATTGGCCATAACTTCTCTGCTCCTAGGACACCCCAACAGAATGGGGTAGTAGAAAGGAAAAACAGAACCTTAGAAGAAATGGCCCGTACCATGCTTTGTGAAAGCAACCTTCCTAGATATTTTTGGGCAGAAGCTATTAACACAGCATGTTACATTTTAAATCGTGCTTTAATTAGACAATTTTTAAAGAAAACCCCCTATGAACTTTGGAAAGGAAGAAAACCAAATATTGCATATTTTCATATTTTTGGTTGTCGATGTTTTGTATTAAATAATGGAAAGAAAAACTTGATAAATTTGATGCAAAATCAGATGAAGCAATCTTTCTAGGTTACTCCTCCACTAGTAAAGCATTTAGAGTGTTCAACAAAAGAACTTTAGTAGTTGAGGAGTCCATACATGTTGTCTTTGATGAATCTAACGATCTTCTTCAAGGAAGAATGAGGGTATTGATGATGCAGATCCACTAATAGAAGATATAAAGGAGATCACTCTGAAAGATTCAGCAACTCCAGAAGACAAGGATCAAGAAGACAAACAAAATGAGAAAGGTGAAGAAGTTCAAGAACAACCTCAAGGTACAAATGACTTACCCAAGGAATGGAGGTATGTTCACAACCACCCTAAGGAGTTAATAATTGGTGATCCTATGTATGGGGTAAAAACACGTTCTTCACTTAGAGATGTACTTAATCATTGTGCATTTGTATCTCAACTTGAACCTAAAACTTTTGAAGAAGCTGAAAATGATCATAATTGGATTAATGCTATGCAAGAAGAACTTAATCAATTTGAAAGAAATAATGTTTGGACCTTAGTGAAAAGACCTAAAGATTATTCAATAATCGGTACAAAATGGGTCTTTAGAAACAAATTAGATGAGCATGGAAATGTAATTAGAAATAAAGCAAGACTGGTTGCTAAGGGATATAATCAAGAAGAAGGAATTGATTTTGATGAAACCTTTGCACCTGTTGCTAGATTAGAAGCCATTAGACTTCTACTTGCTTATGCTTGCTTTATGAAATTCAAACTATTTCAAATGGATGTTAAAAGTATATTTTTAAATGGATATATTTCTGAAGAAGTATATGTAGAACAACCCCCTGGATTTGAAAATCATGCTTTTCCCAATCATGTCTTTAGATTAAATAAAGCTTTATATGGTCTAAAACAAGCACCTAGAGCATGGTATGAAAGGCTAAGCAAATTTCTACTAAATAATGGTTTCTCAAGAGGCAATGCAGATACAACCCTATTTATTAAAAGAAACCAAAATGATATGCTAATTATACAAATTTATGTTGATGACATAATTTTTGGGTCTACTAATGAATCCCTTTGTCAAGACTTTGCTAAGCTTATGAAGGGAGAGTTCGAGATGAGCATGATGGGAGAACTTACCTTCTTCCTCGGACTCCAAATCAAACAATCAAAAGAGGGAATCTCCATCACCCAAAGCAAGTACACCAAGGAACTACTCAAAAGATTTGGAATGGAGAACTGCAAACCAATTGGCACACCAATGAGTCCCTCAAGTAAGCTTGACAAGGATGATGAAGGTAAAAGCGTAGACTTAAAATACTACAGAGGTATAATTGGTTCATTATTGTATTTAACTGCAAGTAGGCCTGATATCATATTTAGTGTTTGCTTATGTGCAAGATATCAATCTAATCCTAAGGAATCTCATTTGAATGCTGTTAAAAGAATCCTTAGATACTTAAATGGTACACAAACTATAGGGTTATGGTACTCTAAGGACTCACAAATTAATTTATTAGGATATTCTGATGCTGATTTTGCTGGATGTAAATTAGATAGAAAAAGCACAAGTGGAACTTGCCAATTTCTTAGAGTAAACCTAATCTCATGGTTTAGCAAGAAATAAAATTCGGTGGCACTGTCTACGGCTGAGGCCGAATACATTGCAGCCGGAAGTTGTTGTGCTCAAATCTTGTGGATTAAGCAACAACTCGAAGATTTTGGAATCAAACTTAATGAAACACCAATAAAATGTGATAATACAAGTGCCATAAATCTATCTAAAAATCCAATTCAACACTCAAGATCTAAACATATTGAAATAAGACATCATTTTATAAGAAAATATGTTCAAAACAAAAATTTAATTCTTGAATATGTTTGCACTGAAAATCAATTAGCCGATATCTTTACAAAGGCCCTTAGTGAGGATAGATTATGTGAAATTAGGAGAAATCTAGGAATTCTAGATCCATTTGTCTGAAATTTCTCAATTTCCAAAGAATAGATGTCAAAAATCTTAGAGCTCAATTTTCAACATCTATCCTGGTCCCAAAAGCTCAGATTTATCACTCTAAAAACTTATCATTGAGCAAAATTCCTTCACCAAAATTTCGAATTTTTCTGGAATTTATTTGCATTTTTCCTGAATTTTTGAACTTCATGAGTCGACCCCCATGAGTCGACTCAATGGCAAACTTGTAAATCCCACAAACTTCCCACGGGCTCATTGTTTTTAAACGGGAACCCTGTTTGTGAGACGACTCATCTTCTCATCGTCTTCCTTCCGAAAGCCGTTCTTTCCAACTCTTTTTGCTCCAAATCCAAGGATTTATCTCGAGGCAATTCTCCCTCCTACTCTCCACCAAAAATCGTCTCCTTGGAAAAGAGATTTCTCGTGCTTTCTTGCATTGCTCGGCGCGGTTGGAACGTGCCCTAGCACTTTACCGAACTTCCAAAATCTACTTCTTTTCTACACCAAAATCCTTCTTTACTCTCTTGTGATCCCTCCTCCTCTCAATTCAAGTCTTCTTGTCTGCTACTTTTTGGATATGGCTCCAAAGATGAAACTTCCCCAAAGAAGGAAATCAATCCGTGAGCCTGAGGAAATTGTCCGAAAGAAAAGGCATGCTCAGTCTTCCAGTGTTTCCGATCCAGTTTCAGTACCTGCTCAAGGTCTCTCTCAATCCTCCATAAGCCCCAGTGTAAATCCTCTTTCTGATAGAAAAGTAGAAACCGGGAAAAATATAGATTTCGGTTCTTTGAGAAAGAAGGCTTTACTTTTGCTACCAAGATCAAAAATCAAGGATGGGAACTTTATTGCTCTCTTAAGGAAGTCACCTATGTTGATCTAGTTAGAGAGTTCTACCAGAACCTAAATTATGGAAACGGGTCAGTGACTTCAACAGTCAAAGGGATTGACATATGCTTGGATTCTAGGATATTGGGAGAATACTTCAGTTGCCTAGTGAAGGATACTCATATATGGAACTCCCAATTAAAGAAGAAGGGATCAGAATTATCTTAGGAGAAGCTTTTTCAGGAAGTTTAAACAAATTGGAAGCAAAGCTATTATCCATTGAGATGAGGGTCCTGCATCAGATTGTAACAAAACTCTTCTTCCTAGGAGTGGTAGACATGACTTACTATCTGGCAGAGATGTATGTGTCATATTTCATATCATCACTCAGACCCCCCTAAACCTCCCTGCACTTATGATAGAGGCCATGAGAGAAACTTTGAACAGATCCAAGGCACACTTGCCTTATGGTATGGCCCTTACTAGAGTATTTAGGAGGTTTGGAGTTAGCTGTGAGGGGGAGACACCTACCAAGCTCTCACATGTGGACACTTTCAACCAACACAGTCTGCACCGAATGGAATTACAAAGACTGTTGGTGGTTGGATCAAGGGCTCTGAAGAAAGAACTGAGGAGAGAGTTGAGGAAAGAGCTGAAGACAGAACTGAAGGCAGAATAGAAGAAGAAGGTCCATCTTCTCCTGTACATGACTTCAGGGCAGCTTCACCAGATACCCAGTTCATTCCTGATACTGAGGCTGGCCCTTCTGAGTTTACTAGGATGCCCACACCAGTGTATCAGCCAGAGAGCAGAGCACCTCATTCAGAGTTCAGACTGGCTGACGATCAGATCGAGCATATATTCAGCGTGTGGCTTCTTTGCTGTCTAGTCAGTGGAGTAGTACTTCTTTTGCACCTGGAGCTACCTCTTCTGATCAGATCATTACTCCCCACATCTCCACTGTGTTTCAGATGATTTCAGATCAGTCCGTCAGGATACAGCAGCTTGAGGATACAGTCTGGAGACTTACTGGCAGAGTTCTTGACTTGCAGGGGCAAGTCCTAGCATTGGCCCATCCCCAGCCACAGGAGTCTACTATTGAGGTCACAGACCTCACTGCAGAGGCTGGCAGGCTCAGAGGAGCACTAGAAGGTGGATATGAGCTACTGAGGAAAGAGATCCGAGGATCAAGTGAGCATGCTACCACCCAGTTCACTGCTCTACTTCAATCTGTTTCCAGAGCACTGAACGTACTTGATTCTATTAGACTCACCCTTTCTGTTCAGTCCCTAGCATCTCAGCGTTCTCAGCCTCCCAGTTCATCTCGCTCTCCTACTCGTGGCAGAGGCAGATGGGGTAGAGGACGCACTTCTGATTCATCATCTCCTCACCCTATATCTGATGACTCCGATCATTGACTTATCTTGATTTTTACTAGGTCCTAGGAGTTAGTATCTTGTTCTAGGATCTATACCTTGAGGTCATGTATTGACAATTAGCTGGTTGAATTTTATTTTTAAGAACTATGTATTGAAACAATTATGATATTAATGGAATCATCTTTACCTATATTTCTACCTCTTTGTAATGATCATATTTTGGTTATATATTTTCTTCTTGTTGAAATATTGTCTTCTCCTTGTTGTTGTTTGATGTTGATAATTGCTATATTAAGGGGGAGCAAACATCTGTGAAAAACTCTAAAGGGGAAGAAATTAAAGAATATTTCAAAGAAAGGAAGAGTTAACTATGTTTGATGATGTCAAAAAGGGGGAGAAATTAAACAAAAACAAAATTGAAATTAGACAAAAGCAAAACCCTAAATTATGAGAAAAGGGAGAGAAATTAAACAAAAACAAAGATTGGAAGATTTAAACAAATATTGGAGAAATTAAACAAATATTGGAGAAATTAAACAAATATTGGAGAAATTAAACAAAAACAAGGATTGAAAGATTAAACAAAACTTTGAGAAATTTGGTATCAAAATTTGGTATCAGACAGAACTTAAACAAAAAGTCATCCATCAAAAGCAAAATCATAAGTACAATGCAAATAAGTATTTTTTTTATATATGCTCTGATATATTTCAAAATTCAAACTTGCTTTTGAAATTATACCTCACCTTGATACAATCTTAAGATATTTGTTTTACTCTGATACATCCTACAATTTCTTTTAACTTGCTCTGATACATGATAAATTTAATCCGATTCAGTGTGAAGGTTTCTCTGATAAATTATAACATTTGATCTGATACAGTGAGAAAGTTTCTCTGATATATTCTCTTTTTTTGCTCTGATACAGTGTGAAATTTTCTCTGACATTTGCTCTAATACACTGTGAAATTTTCTCTGATATATTATAAATTTTCTTGCTCCGATACATTATAAAATCTTTTTCTGATATCATTATAAAAATTATTTTTCTTGCTCTGATACATTGCAAAAGTTATTTATCTTCTCTTGCTCTGATATATCTTAAACTCAAATGATCTAATACCCTTTCAAATCTTTAAGAAAATGGACAAACTATTTTTGCATTTATATTACATGCCAAAAGAATCATACTCTTTTCAAGCATATACACCTAAAATGGATTCTTTTGAAATTAATGCATTAACATAAATATTTTTGTTCAAATGTCATCATCAAAAAGGGGGAGATTGTTGCTCCTAGATTGATTTTGATGATTACAAAGCAGATTGAAGGGATACAAATAATTTTAAAATGAAAAAGTCTTATGCTCTTCAAGGGCAAAATTGTAATTTTATTAAAATCCTGATTTGATAGTACCATTTGGTAGAACAATGATTTGAAATCTATTGATGAAATTTCATTGTGTTTGGACTTATATTTTTGAAGTTATGAAGGTTTGAAGTGCATGAGTCGACTCATGAGTCAACTCATGGCACTGTGAGCTGATTGGCATGCAAAAATTCTCCTTGGCACGCTAGTTTTCTGGCTTGGCACGACCTGTGAGTCGACTCATGAGTCGACCCACAAGGAATGAGTCGACTCATGAGTCGACCCCTGCAATTTGAGTCAAGAATTTCCAGAAACGCATTCTCTAGTTTTTGCAACAGTGGTCGACCCCTGAAGCATGAGTCACTCATGAGTCGACCCCTGCGACGGGAAATGTCAGCAACGGCTATTTTTTTTGCACGTTTTAATTGCCATTTATGCTTCCTAAAAATCCTCTAACGGCTCTTTATCTACCTAAATTATTTTCTCTTGCTTCTAATGCTACAAAATGCTTTAAATGATGAAAGAAATTGCAGATTAAATAGCAGATCAAACATGAAATCAAAACAGAAGAGAAAGAGAGGAAAAGAGAAGAATAGAAGAAAGGATCCGAAATTGCAAGAAAAAGCCTGAGATCAACGAAAAATCCAAAGAGAAAAAGAGAGAGGATCCACAATATACCAGAGAGATTGTGAAAGAGAAAAGCTAGATCTTTCAAGGAGAGAATTCTTCACGCCTATTGTTTCAACCTTGATCTAGAGATCGTTCAAAGCTTTCAAGAGATCTTCAATCATCATCAACCTCTTCTCAAGCATTCAAGCGTTCATCCACTTTGAGAAAATCCGAAAAAGGGGTTCTTCATTTGAGTAAAGCTTTTATTGTTATATTTGCTCATTTAAGGAGCTGTTATTGTATTAATCTGTGCTCTAAATACTCTTACTCTTTGTGAGTTTTGTTCTTGTGTTTGGAGGATTTCCAAAACAAGGAAAGGTTGATCCGAACCTGAAATCGGAGTGTTTTGGATTTATTTGTACCCGAGAAACAAGTGATCTAGCTTGAGATAGCTAGTGTCGGAGTTTCCGACGTCTTGTATTCTAGCTTGGGATAGCTAGTGTCGGAGTTTCCGACGTCTTGTATTCGGATTGAATACAAAGGATAGTGGATTGAAATTCCCAAGTGGGATCTTGGGGAGTGGATGTAGGTGCAAGGTTAGCACCGAACCACTATAAATCCTTGTGTTTGTGGTGTGCTTTATCGCTTTATCTTATTTCTTTATTATCCTTGCAATCCTGCTTTAGGTAATTAATATTGAATTAAAGTCTTTGTTTTGATCTTCATAAGTAATCTGTTGGGCTTAAAATTTTTTAGAAACCCAATTCACCCCCCCCTCTTGGGTTGCATAGCTGGGCAACATTGATGCTAATAGCCGGTGCAAGGAAGATGTCGGGGGCCTCAATGAATAGAAAAAACTAATTATCCAGCAAATCGGCACTTGGCGGAGTTGCCTAAAGCTATGGGAAGAAGTGGAAGAGAGAAGAAGGCTGGGGCTTATCTTGAGCTTCGACAAGCTCTCCACCCCCAAGTTTCAATGGGCATGGTGAAAAGATGCGGCAAACTTAGAAAAAAGAGTTTTTTTCGATAAGGATTCGATGACCGACCGTTGACTATGGTGGGTTTCATAATGGATTTGGTCCCTTTAAATAGAGATGGAGCAGTGAGGAGTTGGACTTTTCTCTACTTAGATTTTTGCTAGAAATCAGGAGGAAGAAAACTCTGATTCCAAGTCTTCTTCATCGCTCTTTCTTTCCTTTTTTTTTGATGCTTTAAACATCATGTGGGATCTCTCTTTTTTCTCTAATTTAAGATTGGTGTGGCTTAATTGGGTTGGGTATCACATCCCACCCCCCCTAAAAAAATTTTTCATCTTCAAAATTTTTTTTTGCTCAAATCCTCAAAAATTTAAGATTATTTTTACTTCAAGTCATAGTCGTCCTCTAATTTCATGATCGAGTCTTCCATTATAATGTCCTTCAAATCAAATTAATGTTCTGGTTAGATTGAAAATAAGTTGGATCACTATGCTTCTACTGCGCATACTGATTTAAGCTATCAAAATTTTTTTGGATGCACTAAATGGCTTTTGATTCAAATATACTATTATGTATTGAAATATTTAGAATTTAAATCTAAGTAAATTCAAGAAAAACTTCTAATTCTGATCCTAATATGCATCGAATACACCTAATTCTAAATTAACCTCGGAGTCCATTAACATATTCAAACAAACATATTGGTTTACTATAATTTAATATGAATTAAATCTTATTTCTCTTATCAATCCAATTAGACAATTTTGAAATAAAATGTTATAAGTAAATCAATAAGAAAAACTTTTTGATGCTCCACCAAGTTAGGACTTAAATCAAACATATAAGTAGAACCGAATCAATCATATTTTTTACAATTTCTTTCCTCCAAACTTTTAACATCTATCAAATACTTTCCATAGTAATCATGCAAATCTTTTAGATCAAATTCTTCATGTCATACTAGATTGTAACATTGACCTCAATAACAATGGCAAAGAAACTCCAGGTCAGTTCCTAAACCCAAAATTTTGAATTATAATTTTACATATGTCCCAAATCTCGAATATATATAAAAATATGATCCTTTATCTTGATCCAAAGATAGCTATCAAGAATTTCATTAGCAATCTTAACAATAATGGTAGAAGATCCCTTGATCAACTTAGAACATAAATTTTGAATTAAAGTTTCATATATGCTGTATAGTCTTCGATAGATATATATAAGATCTATTATCTGGATCCAAATATTATAATTAAAAATTATCAATGATTCCATCAAGATAAATACTCTATGATCTCAAAATAAAATTGATTTCTTCATTAGAAATGGACTTATTTGCAATATTTTTAAATATACTTTCTTCCTATATACTGGTTTATACATGATCTATATATTAAGTTCAACCTTAAAGAAAATTCCCAATACATCCAAAGATGACCCATCCATCCTGATGCTGGCAACCGAACAGCAATCCGATACATGTCTTCGAGAGGAGGTGATGAAACTGTTGGAAATGGATGGTTTAATGCATGTAGTTTCAAATTTTTTGATTTAGCAGCAAAAATAAAATCTAGATTAAACTATTTTAGTCTAAATCATGCATAAGATCAGATCTACTAAACCACCTAATAGAATCTATCATATAAACATGGATTATGCATCTGAAATATGATCTTTACAATAAAAGAAAAGAAGAGATCCAATTTTTATTCCTTATCACGGGTCAATCTACACTGCAGTCGATGATCATAAATGTCTGAGTTTCTCGAGCCACATAATCATCCGATGTTTATAGGTATCCACACGAGATCTTGATCTGATCAGAGGCTTTTTGATCTTCTTAAGGTGCTAGCTCTCTTACAGAGATCATTTTCTGATGGTTGAAGAGGATCCTTCTTCATATCTCTCAGACCCCTCTTAGAGAAGAAGAAGAATAGGAGGAAGAAGAGGATGAGAACCTTTCTCTTTTCCTAAAATCCCATGCCAAAAGAAAGGAGACACCCTAAGGAACTCACATGCTCAAAGGAAAAACCCACGCCCCTCTTTTCATATTTTTCACATAAAAATTGGTCTCTAAAAAACATATCCCACACCTCCTTTCTCTCCCCTTTTTATTTGGCATCCAAGAAGAGATTAGGTCAAACCTAACCAGATAAGTATTTGAATTTGAATAAGAACTTATCTAAATCCAAGAGAGGAGGAAGTAGGGAGGCATCGTGAGGCTTGGCGTGGGTTTTCTCATGCTAAAATGAGGGAGGTGTGGAATAAAGGGCATGGCTTCATAGGGTGTGCACAAGGGAGAGAGAGTCCCCGTCAAACTGGGATCTCTCTTGGTGCTTAATTAATCCTAACCAATTACAATTTGGTTGCGTCCAAGAAGAAAAAAAATCCTAGTCCAACTAGGAACCCAATCTCCTATAATTAGATCCTAATCCAATTAGAAATTAAGTTGCATCTAAGTCCTAATCAAATCAGAAATTGATCTTCCTTGCAATTGGATTATCTCATAATCCAATCAGATTTGATCTAATCAAAACCAAACAAAGCCAAAATGAATCCATTTCAATTAGACTGGATTCTAACCCCATTGATCAATTAGATTGAGTCAAATTGTAATCCAATTGCTAATTAATCAACATATAACTCACTAACTTTTAATAAATTTTTTATTACAATTTTTATATTGGATTAATCATTAATCATATTATAATTTTTGATAATTAGATCCAATTGTTGAAAATTACATCCTAAAGCCAATAATCAGCCTATTGATGGTTATGCTAATCAATGTAAATGTATATGAATTGATAAATTAATAAAATTATTATTTAATTTTTTTATCATAAAGTAGTGTACATCTTCTTAATAAACTCTAATTATTGTGATGAAGTTCTTAGGACTATCCTAATCAATATAGGAGGATATATTGTTTAGTTCTTAAATTTAGTTTATGATCAAATGATATGCTATTACAAGGAAGATATTGTTTATCGAGTGTAGGTCGTTGTATGTCATATGCATTGATTGTCCTCGTAATCAAGTGGTGTGGAGATACTAGTATGACATACAAGTGAGATATAGCAGTATATCTCATTGAACATGATCAACTGCTGAGCACTCTATTGTCAAGAGTAGCTCACGAAGGATATAGGTATAAGTGTCCTTCTTACTTGAGATCACTACGTTGACTTGCAAGCAACTCATTGTACTTTGATATCGGACTATTTAAATTTTTAATTCAGTGATAGAAGATTTTTAGACACAGTCAAGTACTTACAAAGTCGGTGTGTGAGTCAAGATGAAATTAACCCCTCCGAATAAGTAGGAGTTAATGCATCAGTGTGTTTCAATTCAGTAAAATCTTGACCAGGGTAATCCATGTAATGAATTTAAAAAGTTGAATCATAATGTAGCTGACAAATCTAGATTTGACAGTTAAACTTTAGGTCACCTTGAGCATTAGGATCAAAGAGATGAATTATATGGTACCCATATGCCAATATGTTCATGAATGATGCTTTGTAATCTTTCGACCTATCTGGACGTCGGGTTTCATTCTTAGATGGTTACATCGATTAGTTTAAAAAATTATTTTTATGCTATCGATGTAGGTTCAAACCTATAGAGTCACACTTAAAAAAAATTTTCAACTAATCATATGACTAATCAATGATTGAGAATCATTCTAGGATTTAATCATTAATTCGATTGATGATGAACCTTGTGCAAAAATTGTAATAAATTAATTTATTAATTATTGATAAATTATAGAAGGATTGATTAGTAATTAGATCATTGATTGACTCAATTTAATTAAGCATTAAAGTTTAGATTAAATCTGATTGAATTGGATTCAATTTGGTTTGACTCGATTAGGTAATGAGATGACCAAATCGATAAGGGTGTTCGATTACTAATTTGAGCTCGATTAATTTCTAATCTGATTAGAATTTAATCGAGACTACTTATGACCTAATTAGATTAGATAATCTAATTTGATCTAACCTAATTTGGTTGGGTCAGAAACCTAATTAGATAAAAATATAAATTCAAATTCAAAAGGTATGAGAACACCCCGTGCACCACCTCTACCTACGCCCATCTTTTCTTCATGTGTGAGAATGGTTTTCATATAGAATTTTTGGTGCTCAAAAGGTGTGTGATGCCATCTTCTGATCCTTTTTATGTTAGAGATTGGTTGGTTCAAGTTTGACTTCGAATTAGTTTGAAATCAGATTGAAACCAAGAGTCCAAGTTTTGTGGGACTCCTTCAAGCTGCCGACCACTTCTCTTCTCACATGCAAAATGAATTTTTGTGTGATGTTTTTTATACCAATCTAAGTGTTGTCACTACCCTTTCTAAGTATCTTATGTGTGAATTAAATTTGGTTCAAAGAGAAGTTCAAATCTGATTTGAATCTATGATAAGATTAAAGCCTACTTGAAGCTGAACCAAATTATCCAAACTCTTCATGGGATGCCACCTTAAAAAGGACTAATTTTTTATGTGCCAAATTAGATCAGATTTGGTGTGAGAGAACCTTAGAGAAGGGGCATGAAAAACTAGAGAGAGGGTGGGCATCCGTGCATGAGAAAAAGAGGAAGAAGATCTTCTTTGGGGCATGAGATCCAGGATGGGGGTTCTAAGGTTTTCTAGTTCCAATTTTGTGAGAGAGAAAAATAAAAGATGTTTTATTCTTCTTCTTCCACACCATCTTCTCCTTGAAAAGCTCCTTCTTCTGATTTAGAGATATCCATTTGATTTGAAGAAAGGAGTCTCCATCAGCCATCCAGAGCTTTCATCGCAAGCTAGCACTCTCGGAAAGAATGATCTGTTTGACGCTTCGAGTGGATCACCTATAAAGGTCAGACACGCTGTGCGGCTGCTTGACATCAAGAAGGACCTCCTATCATGTGCATCAGCAGTGGTGATCATTGACCTATGATCAGATAATGGGTTCTGAACTCATCAGATTATATCTGATTTAGGATATCGATATGATCGATGCAGTCTTTTTTTTCAGATTAAATTTTTTTATGCAATATTTTTATGTCATAGATTCTTAGAAAGATAGTTTAGATCTGATCTAAATATATGTAGGAGATTAAATAGTTTAATCTATTACTTTCATTATAAAAATTTAAAAAATATACATGCTTGAACTGCCTATTTTTCAATAATATGTTAGATGTATGTCCTAGAAGCCGATATGGCTGACATATTGTAATAAAACTAGAACATAATTTTATATTTTATACATTGATTTGATCAATAAAAAAATAAATTTATTTTTTATTTAAGTGTGATGTGTCCTTGAATCATCCATAAAATTAACTTTCGATACATATTCTCAAAGTGTTGAGAATTAAAGATATGTATTTAATTCTTAAATACTTTCGATCATAGGATCATCATGAGAACGGTGATCAATCCAAAAAGATCAACATACAGATCACTTCTTTCCAGATAGATGAATCTCTAGTCTATAGTGTAGAGACACTGGACGATGAGTGTAGATAGTTGTTAGAGAATAACTAGTACTGAGCATGACTAAATAAGAGATTACTTAGATTTCTATTCGATCATCAGTGATTGTCTCGATGCTATAGTTGTGTAAATAATCTTTTGACCTGAGATGGTGCGACTGCTTATAGTGAAGCTGTTGGAGTTTGACTGATATATAAATATGGATCTCAATGAGCTCTTTTAGTGGATGTTGGCGACAGTTATTCTACTGTAGGAGTAGGGTGTTCATCACGATGGGATCTATCGATCTTGATAAAGAAGAGTAGTCCTATGAGATTTGAGAGGCTAAGTTTGAGAATCTGTGGCCATAGTAATGTGATTGATGAAAAATTTTTTTTATAAAAATCATAATTGAACTTGAGCTGATCGAATTTATCATATGACTGATGTTGAGGTTTGACAATTTATCCATGGCTGGCAATCTAGTCGGGACTCATGATAGAGGGACTGAATCACATGTTAACTACACTTTGAGGTTCATTTCAGTTTTACTGAGTTGTCACTACATGTTGCTAGGTGTTACTGGTGGATTTTGAGAGCTCAGTAAGGTGGTTCTAGATTGATAATTCTTAATGAGTTAGAGTAAAATTATTCCGACCTATTGAAAAAGGTTTCAATGATACTTTGATAGAGATCATTGTATATCTCACTACCAGATAGAATTGAACCTATGAGATTATAGAACCAAGGGATTAGATCTGGAATTCATAATTGTGCTTATAAAATGTCAATTAGATTTATAAAAATTCGATTGGGTTCAAGATAACCTTGCTAGTATATGGTTGGACTCAATTTTTTTTTATATTTGAATTTTTTATTTAATAAGATAATTCAAAATTAATTATCTGCTAATAACCTAAATGAATTAGATTCATTAGACTACAATTGTTGGGTGTCTAAGATTTTGGATCAAATGAATTAAGGGTGCAAGTCCTTAATTAATTCTCTTGATAGTTAAGTTGGGGCGCCATCTTGATTAGATCAAGTTGGACGTGTCCCATCTTTAGAGAGTGTGTAGGCCCTTTATGGGGCATCCCTTGGGTGCACTTTGAGGTGTGTTTATGTGGGTGAAGCTCCAAGAGTTGGCACCTAAAAGGATTCCTAAAGAAAGTTGAATCACTTAAGTTATTAAGAAACCTAATGCAAGTAGGACTTGTATTATGAGATTGAATAGGATTCAATCCTTATAGCTATTTAAAGAGACCTCCACTAAGATCCTTGAGCATCCAAACCAGTAAGCCCCATGCCCCTTTAGAAGCTCCTATGCCCTCTCTCTTTCTCTCTTCCTCTCTTCTCCCTTGGGCATCCCATATGCCCCACCTTTGGGCATCCCACATCCACACACCCATAAGGGCTTTAGCATCCCCCTTTGAGTGCTGGTTCCTGATGTTTGGTAGCAGCATATACAAGGAAAGAAAGGCAAGAGAAGAAGATCAAGAGAAGAGATCAAAGAGTCGATCACGATCTAGGCTTCGTTCAGATTCGCAGGCTAAATTTTTTTAGAGAAGAAAATTCAATCTTAAGAGGACTGTTTCAGACTGATCCTGAGTAGATATCCATAGAGATCAGACATTTATGTAGCTAAGAGAGAGTCTCTTCTCTTCTAGATCCAGATTTGAAGAAAGAAATTATGAAACAGGCATGTGATTCGATCATATGTTAAATTTTAGCATATGTACAATTTCAGTATATGAAGTAGATCCTTGTGGTTTATATTTTTATGCATGCATGATATAGATTAAAAATATTTTAATAACTATTCTACTATGATATTTAGAAAAATATTTTTTGAAACACACATGCATGCCCCAACATACGAATTTCAACAGTGGTATTAGAGCCACGGGTTTCATATGCTGAAATTGATAGACATATTTTGAAAAAAGTTTCAAAATCTAATTTTTTCTTGATACGTGAGATATATTGATGAATATTTTAAATTTTAAATTTAATTTTAAATTTAATTTTATAATATATAGTTGATATGTGAAAGTATGCATAGATCAAAATTTTGATCTAGAATAGTTTCTAGTTCATGTTCACATGATATGTAGATGCATGCATAAACCTAAAATTTTGTATGATTTGATTTATGATTCATATATGAGATATGTGATTACATATTTAGGTTATAAAATTATTTTTAATATGATTCATGATTAGTATATGAGATATATGATATCATGTTGTTGATCTGAATTTTATTTAGATCTGAATTTTACATGCATATATAAGATATATGTTTGTATGTTAAATCTAAAAATTATTTTTATGATTTAAAATTTACTTTTATACAAAGAATTTAGATCTAAAATTTGATTTTGAAATCTGAAATTTGTGTTTGCGCATGAGGGTTTTGGTTATGAAAAAATCAAAAATTAGGTCATGTAATAGGATTGCATCTAGGATTTTTGATTTGAGTCATATGGGTCTAATTCGATTAAGTAATTGATCAAATAGAGTCAAGTATTGATTAGGATTAGATCAATTAAGTTATATGATCATCAATTATTGTTGATCAAATCATTTGAATCCCATATGTAGAATCGATTAACCTAAGGATCTAATTTGGCTCGTTAGTTTGAGCCCGATTCGCTTGAGTTAACTTTTTTGAACCAATTGATCTATTAGTGTCTAAGATAAATTATTGAGATGTGATTATTTAATTAGTTCTATTAGCTTACCTGACCAATTTATTGATATCTAAGGAAAGCAACGGGGGACCCACCGATCTCTACTTGGTCAATTTGGAAGATTGAGTCTTCAATAAGGTTGCTTAGTGGTTTGGTTTAGCCCATATCAATTAGATCGATCATATGATGACTGATTAGATGAGATCTAAACTTAAACCTCTCATAAATATTAAGTCCATAGCTCTTCTACCATTGTAGATGTGAGGGCGTGCTATCGACGTTGATTGTTCTCGACTGGTCACAGTGGTTCAGTTGCATCGAAGATATGTAACCACTCTATTAGTAAAGAGTTACTCCAGGATAAGGATGGGGTTGGACCCAGTAACTATTAGGTGAGGGAACCAATGATGGCCTTGCACCTGCTTGTGAACGGTGGGTCAGGCTTAACTAAGGTGTGTGGTCAATAACTGTTAGGTGAGCCCATATGACTTAGAGACCAAACTGCTGCAATATACTTAGAAAAATATCTGGGCAAAGAGTTGCCTATGCATCGATGTGCATGTTATCAATAACTGTTAGGTGAAGTGTATGGCATCAGTGAGATTGCAGCATCCACTACGAATCTTTTATCGCGTTAGGATTTTCGTTTCCTTCCAGAAGAGTGGAGGGATCTAAAAAATTAGTGAAAGTCATTGTTTGTATCTTAAAGTCCCTGAAAGTAAATTAAAGTATAAAAGTCTAATTTAAATCTCTACTCTTGCAGTTAAACCATGTCAGCCTCAAACCCTCTAGCTCGCATCTTTGAAACCAATTGTTTGACCAAAACTAATTACAAAGACTAGCTCAGAAACCTCAAGATTATTCTGACCTTAGAAAAATTAAGTTATGTACTCAACCAGGAACCCATAGTGTTATCAAATTGTCCTACTGCTGAACAAAGGGCTGCTTTTGAAAAGTGGATGGATGAAGACTGTTGGGTCAAGTGCTATGTACTGGTATCTATGTCAAATAAATTGTAAAGCCAGCATGAGCATATGCCCACTATCAGGGCTATGATCACTCACCTACAAGAGTTGTATGGTGAGTAAAGCCGTATTGTGCGCTTAGAAGTATCCAAGAGACTCTTTAACTTAAAGATGTGAGAAGGACAGCCAGTCCGTGAGCACTGTATGACAGTGATCAAGGACATTGAAGAGCTTGAAAAGCTCGAGCTTGAAATGCAAAAGAAATTATAGATGGATCTGATCTTTTAATTCCTTATGAGTTCATATAGTCAATTTATTACAAATTTTTATTTGAACAAACTCGATTGCACCATACCTGAACTGATCAACATGTTGGTCACTATGGAATGAACCTTAAGGAGTTCAAGGGTACTATTCTTACTATGGAGCGGACTTCTTCCAAGAGAAAGTCTATTGGGAAGAAGAAGATTAAATCCACTAAGAAGTAGAAGAAAGAGAACAAGCCAAAAAGAGAAGTTCTTAAGAAGACTGAAGTAAAGGGAAAGTATTTCCACTATGATACTGAAGGCCACTAGAGGAGGAACTGTCCACTCTACCTGGAGAGCCTAAAGGCCAAAAAGGGTGATAAACTTTCAAAAGGTATGCTCGTAATTGAATCTAACCTTACAATTTCTTCTACTTCTAGTTGGACATTAGACTCTGGCTCGAGTGCTGATATATGTACCTTAATGCAGGGTCTAATAGAAAGTAAGAGGTTGAGAGAAGATGACATGATCCTATGGGTCGGCAATAGAGTAAAAGTTGCTGCAGAAGTTGTTGGCACTTATCTTCTTTGATTACCATCTAGTTGATCAGATTTAAAAGACTGTTATTATGTTCCTGTAGCTAGTCAGAATTTGATTTCCATATCTGTGCTAGCACAGGAAGGTTTTGAAATTAATTTCAATAAAGACTTTTATTCTATTTATTTATGAAATAAATTGATTGCATGAGATTTTTAAATTGACAGTCTATATCACTTGCATGTTGATGTAAATGTGAATTTAAACAAGCAAATAGTGAGTGCCATAGGTCAAAAGAGATCCGAGATGAAATTAATCAGAAGTACTTATGACATCATAGACTAGGCCATATTAGAGAGGACAGGATAAACAAATTGAAAAAAGATGAGATCTTTGGCTCTCTTAACCTAGAGTTATATCCAGCTTGCAAATCTTGCCTTCAAAAAAAAATGGCTAAGTTATTCTTCGTAGAACATGGAGAAAGGGCCACTGAGTTACTTATCCTGGTACACCGACATGTGTGGGTCATTTGATGTGCAGGCCAGGGATGGTTACAGCTACTTCATTATCTTTATCGATGATCTGTCTAGATATGGGTATATGTATCTGATGAAACATAAGTCTGAAGCTTTTAAAAATTTCAAGAAATTTAGAAGTGAAGTAGAAAAGTAAATAAGCAAACCCATTAAGGTTTTTCGATCTGATCAAAGAGGTGAATATCTTAGTCAAAAATTTTTGAGATATCTTAAGTACAACGACATAGTCTCTCAATAGACTCTTCCTGAAATACCTCAGCTCAACGGGGTATCTGAAAGGAGGAATAGGATTCTATTAGATATGGTCAGAAATATGATGAGCTTTATTGATCTATCCTTATATCTTTGGAGACATGCCTTATTAATTGCCATTCACCTATTGAATAGGATTCCATCAAAGTCTGTTCCTACCATACCATATGAGTTATGGTATGATAGGAAGTCGAGTTTAGATTATCTTAAGACTTGGAGATGTCCGACCTATATCAAGAGATAGATGGCTGATAAACTAGAGGATAGATCTATAATAGCTCATTTTATAGGGTATTCAATAGAGTCCATGGGATACTACTACTTTTTACAAGATCACAATGTGATGTGAGTCGGAATGCCATATTCTTAAAAAAATAATTTATCCAAGATGGCGACAATGGGAGGTTAGTTGAGTTCGAAGAGAAGGTCTCTGAAGAGCAAGGAGCTAAAGATCCTTAGAAACTCATTATTCATGAGCTAGTAGTAGACATTTCTTCACCCCTTCGTAGATCTAGCAGGGTCTCCCGACCTTCTGAAAGGTACATCGGTATGCTTACGAAGGAAGTAAAGAAAATATTTCTTATGGGAGATAGGATCATGGTGATGATCCTAATACCTTTGACGAGGTGATGTCTGACATCGATTTCAAAAAATAATTAGATGCAATGAAGTCAGAAATTAACTCAATACACTCGAACCAAGTATGGACCTTAGTGGATCCACTTGAGGGTATCATACCCATTGGATGTAAATAGATCTACAAAAGAAAAATAGGTGCTGATGGTAAGGTAGAGACCTATAAACTAGGCTTGTGGCAAAAGACTATAGTCAGTGTAAGGGTATTGATTATCAGAAAATCTTTTCATTCGTAGCTATGCTAAAATTTATCCATACTCTTCTTGCTGTTGCAGCTTATTATGATTATGAAATCTAGCAGATGGATGTGAAAACTATTTTGCTGAATGGATATTTTGAGAAAGATATCTATATAGAGCAGCCTTTGGGTTTCACATCTGGTGATGGTGATCACAGAGTCTGTAAGCTGCAAAGGTCTATATACGGATTGAATCAAGCTTCTGAAAGTTGGAACCATCATTTTGATGAAGTAATCAAATCATTTCATTTCATCAAAAATGAAGAGAAACCATATGTATACAAAAGGGTTAGTGGGAGTGCAATAACATTCTTCGTATTGTACGTGGATGATATTCTCCTCATTGGAAATGATATTCCTATGTTGACCACGATCAGAAGATGGTTGTCCAAAAAATTTTTCATGAAAGACTTAGGGGAAGTATCCTATATTCTTGGAATAAAGGTCTATAAGGATAGATCTAAATGGATGCTAGGCCTGTCACAAAAGCTGTATATAGAGAAGGTGCTGAAGAGGTTCAGTATGAAAAACTCTAAAAGAAAATTTTTATCTCTTAGGCATGGTATTAATCTTTCCAAGATGATGTGTTTGAGTACATCGAGGAAGTCCAGCGCATGAGTAGGATTCCTTATGCCTCAGCCATAGGGAGCCTAATATATGCTATGCTATGTACTCGACCTGATATTACCCTTACTGTGAATGTCACGAGTAGGTATTAGTCAAATCCAAGTGAGGAGCACTGGATAGCTATGAAGAACATCCTTAAGTACTTGTGAAGAACTAAGGATTTGTTCTTAGTCTTTGGAGGAGGTTCTGAGTTACGAGTTGAGGGGTATACTGACTCAAATTTTATGTCTGATCTTGATGATAGAAAGTCTACATTAGGATATGTGTTCGTTTGCAATGGTGGTGCAGTTAGCTGGAAGAGTTTTAAGCAATCCATCATAGCGGATTCAACCACAGAGGCTGAGTATGTCATTGCTTTGAATGTTGCAAAGGAAGACTTCTGGTTTAAAAAATTCTTCACATAACTTGGAGTTATGACATCAGATGCTATACCACTTTACTGTGATAATAATGGAGCTATAGCACTTGCTAAAGAGTTGAGATCTCATTAGAAATCAAAGCATATCGAGCGGCGGTATCATATCATATGCGACTATCTCGAAAAAAATATATCGAGGTGAGAAAAAATAGACTCCACAGATAATGTGACAGATCCACTGATAAAGCAATTGAGCCAATCAAAAATGAAAGTCCACTTTGTGAAAATGGAACTTAGATTAGTGGCCAATTGGCTTTAGTCCAAGTGAGAGATTGTTAGATGTATGTCTTAGAAGTCAATATGACTGACACATTGTAATAAAGCTAGGACATAGTTTTATACTTTATATATTGATTTGATCAATAAAAGGGTTAGTTTATTTTTATTCAAGTGTGATGTGTCCTTAAATCGTCTATGAAATTAACTTTCGATGTATATTCTCAAAGTGTTGAGAATTAGAAACATATATTTAATTCCTAAATGCTCTTGGTCATAGGATCATTATGAGGATGTGATCAATCTGGAAAGATCGGCACATAGATCATTCCTTCGAGATGGATGAGTTTCTAATCTATAGTGTAGAGACACTGGACGACGAGTGTGGATAGTTGTTAGAGAATAACTAGTACTGAGCGTGACCAAATGAGAGATCACTTGGATTTCTATTCGATCATCAGTGATTATCTTGATGCTGTAGTTATGTGAATGGTCTTTTGATTTAAGATGGTATGATTGCTCGTAGTGAGGCTGCTGGAGTTTGATTGACACATAAACATGGATCTCAATGAGCCCTTATAGTGGATGTTGATGACAATTGGTCCACTGTAAGAGTAGGGTACACATCAAGATAGAATCTATCGATCTTGATAGAGAAGAGTGTCCTATGAGATTTGAGAGGCTAAGTTCAAGAATCAGTGGCTACAGTAGTGTAATTGATGAAAAGAAATTTTTATAAAAATCATAATTAGACTTGAGCTGATCGAATCTATCATATGACTGATATTGAGATTTGACAATTTATCCATGACCTACCATCTAGTCGGGACTCACAATAGAGAGACTAAATCACACGTTAAGTACATCTTGAGGTTCATTTCGATTCTACTAGATTGCCTTCATATACTGTTAGGTGTTACTGGTTGATTGTGAGAGCTCACTAGGATTATTCTGGATCAACAATTCTTGATGAGTTAGAGTAAAATTATTCTATCTATGGGGTCACACAATCAAGGGATTAGGTCTGGATTAGCAATTGAGCTTATGAAGTGTCAATTGGATTTATAGAAATCTGATTGGATTCAAGATAACCTTGCTAGCACATGATTGGACCTAATTTTCTCTTTACGTTGGATTTTTTATTTGATAAGATAATTCAAACTTAATTATCTACTAATAATCTAAATAAATTAGATTTATTAGACTCTAATTATTTGGTGTCTAAGATTTTGGATCAAATGAATTAAGGATGCAAGTCCCTAATTAATTCCTTTAATAGTTAAGTTGGAGCGCCACCTTGATTGGATCAAGTTGGATATGTCCCATCTTTAGAGGTGTGTGACCCTTTATGGGATGTCCCTTGGGTGCACTTTGGGGTGTGTTTATGTGGGTGCAAGGGCTCCAAGAGTTGGTGCCTAAAAGGATTCCTAAAGGAAATTGAATAACTTAAGTTATTAGGAAACTTAATGCAAGTAGGACTTATATTATGAGATTGAATAGGATTCAATCCTTATGGCTATTTAAAGGGACCTTCCTAAAGTCTCTGAGCATCCAAACCAGCATACAAATTCCAACACAATGGTATTAGAGCTTCAATTTCTTATGACATAAATTTTTGTATAAATCTGATATTAATCTGATTTTAATTATTTAGATTAGATCTGAATAATTAATTTAGAATCTTAGTGTAGTAATCTGATTGGATAGATTTTTATGGTCATTCGATCATGAGAGAAATTAGAGTTTCATAGTCCTATTTATCCATTCGATGGGATCTCCTGTGGTATATAAGGGTGCTGCATAGTTTTTTTCATGATGATGAATTATGAAAGAAGTTTTAAAATTTTATTTTAGATCTAAAATAATGTACTTAATATTTAAAATTAGGATTTTGATCATTGATGATTGTTTATGAAAATATTTATAAAAACTGAAAATTATTTTCAAACACCGAACTCCAACCCATGTCAGCTCAAAATTTAATTGAAAATTAAGTGATCTAGATTTGAGAATCTAAGATCTAAGGTATCAATTTCATAAATCATGAG